>NW_015556000.1:5452-15271 GCF_001515605.1 Sinocyclocheilus anshuiensis | reverse complement strand
AATTATTATTATTATTATTTCTGCAGTTTAGCGCCATCTGCTGTCAGAGAGTGAAAGTGCGCTTTCATCCAGAGCGTGAGATCCTCTCACATGTTCCGCCATGTGCTTCTCGTCCACGCTTGTTTAGGTCAGAGTGCGCACGCGTCTTTCATGCAGCATACAGCGGTTTTGTGCATTTTGACCAGTTGATGGGAAAAGTATTCTTAAAATGCATTCAAAATTCGGAATAATTTGTAATATATAATTATTCACGGTATTTAGAAGTGCCCACGATAACAATATCGTGCATACTCATTACCGTGATATATCGCATTACCGAATACCGGCACAAGTCTAGTTTAAATATACTGTCACTTTTGACAAGAAACTAAGGCTCATCTTTCAAATTATGTCCTTTTTTTTCCAGGAAATTCAAACAATAAATGCCATTTTGTTGCTCTTTGATGTGGCGCGGCAGATCGCTGTATTAAAACGTCTCAGTTCAAACGATCATCTCTTCCTCTTTACTACTAGTTTTAATGTAAAATAAACATGAATGAACATCTCATGCCTCATTTAATCGTTCAATCAGTGTTTCAAATGCGCAAAGACGTCAACAAAATGGCTTAATGTCACGTAACATTTCATTTACCATCAGTGTCCACAGCTCGTTAGTTCACTAAAGCAATGAAGTCGAAATATTAAACTATTTACTCATAGTGGGGTGTCACTAATGATTATTTTGGTAATTCAGGTATCGGTCATTTGGATAATTATAATAGACTTTTTTCTGCATTAATAAAAATAGACATAAGCAAACAGCCTTTAAAATCACATAAAATACATATATAATAGCAACAACGCAATACTAATTAGTTCATATAAAGTATCAAAAGCAAGTAATCATATGTTTTTTTTTTTAACAAAACTGTTAAAATACATAATGTATTATAAACAATAGAGCTAACATACATTATGCATTTTAACAAAGGCTTGCAGAGGGCGCTAACAGTCTGATGATTGTGTTACACTTTACTGCACGATCTAATCAGTGTTTAATATTGACCAAACATCATTTAATTCGAGTGTCCACTTGATCTTAAATATCTGGCTATTGCTTTACAAAAGAAATGCTACAGCCACTGTGATTTCTTGAATATGTGGACATCAAAACATATAAACTCAGAGCGAGGGATTCAACTTTTATTTTGAAATCGCGATGAAAAGTTACCATATTGAGAAAGATATTGACGTATTCGCCAGTGTTTGCGTAAGTTTATAAACGACTGACCTTACAAATTTGAAGAAATGGCGCACGTTGCGTTCCCAGATGGACGTTATAATAAACACAAACTCACAACGACATGCAGAGTTTGAGACGGTCCACACATGTAAATGATAACGGTTTGTGCGGAGCAGCATTTATTTACTGTGACACGCACACACGCAACCTACACGCATGTAAATAATTAAAGCACATATATTAAACCTGCATCGCATATATTTATTTAATTGAATCATAGCGTTTGTGAATTCACAATAGCATTATGCTTAAGTATGATTTTAAATGGGTTTAATATAATCATGCAGCCTTGGAAAATGGTCTAATAATGCATTTCATGGATTCTCGTGAAATGCACGGACAAAATGAAATCAAGGATTTTAAAAAATTGAATACTCCAATAGAATCAAGGAATCGTGACCCTAATACTCATTATATTTTATTTTACCTGTTAGTGATGTCTTAATTATTTAATGTATGCTTAAATAAACCTGATATAAAACAAGTTATGACAGCTAGTGTAAATGATTATATTTCAACAACAAATAGAAATTTTATAGTTTAGAAGTTAATTTAAAAACTGCATTACGTGCAATACAATTTGCATACAATTTTGATTATTATATTTAAAATAAATTCTGAATATTGGATCTGTTGTTAATTGTAATCTTATAGTAATGTAAAAGGGCTCCGTATAGTTTAGAGCAGAAACTCAGACAGATTCTTAATCCCTAAGAAAATTTCAATTATGTTCGAATTTATTCAACGGGCTCATCGGATGCAAAATTCACTTTTACATGTTGTTTGAACTGAAATGTGTGTAGGCAGTTACAGACGAAGTGAGTGTAAGTTTTTTTTTATGAATCTTTGCAAATCGCCTTTCCTAATAATGTGCTAGTTAGCAAGTTTCACGATGAATCTGGCTAACGTTTCTCAGAGAGCGGCTCGGAAGAGAGGGGCGGGGTCAGCAAAGCTCATTAGCATTTAAAGGGACATGCACCGAAACGGGTCGCTGTGAACAGAGCTGTTTTTGACAGGGTAAAAAGGGTGTTTTACACTACCATTGAGAAATTTTAATCAAAGTATGTTACAGACTTTTCATTTGATTCATATCAAACTAGAAAATAGGAATCCGATGACCTTTTTAAAGTAACAGCAATTTGTTCAGTAAACCACTGTTTAATAAAAAAAGCAATTTTATGTTTAGTTTTTCCCCTGCGGAACCGAAATCATACCGAACCGTGACGTCAAAACCGAGTTACGTACCGAACCGTCATGTTTGTGTACCATATACCACGTCCAAAAAACACTATGGGGCTTTTTAGTTAGTGTATTGGACTTCATAATTTGATGCAGACAGTTAGACAGACAGTCACCTGTTGAGGTCTCTCATCATGAGGCTCTGGAAGTCGTTGGTGGCGAGGCGGCTGAAGGGGGGCCGGGTCAGGTGGCGTTCAGGCGGCTGGTGACTCGCCTGACGGTGCAGCTGTGGGTTCCTCAGTGCCATGCTAATGTCGTTCAGCAACCGCGGCAGCGGCCCCAGCTTCAGGATGGCATCCTGAAGAAACGCAAACACTTGAGCGCTCCGAGACTCACACACACAGGCGTGAAGACGAGCGGCGCAGCCATACCAGTGTAAGGGGGAAAAAAGGTGAGAAAATTGCGTGGATCGAGGAAAGATATTTGCTTTACATGCTCTTTTGCAGTTACTAAATTATTTATTATTATCTTATATGTCCAAAACTAATTTTTCACAAAAAACAAAAATAAAACATTTTTAACATCGTTGCAACATTTTACAAAAATCAAGATTGAGTATATTTGGTCAAAATCCCATGTTATAAAAGATGAAGTGCTATGCAGGCTATTTAAGACAATATTGGCTGATTAGACGGCAATGCTGAGCTAAAATGTGAGCCTGGAGCACAAAAGCAGTCATAAGTAGCACAGGTATACAGCATTTGTAGCAATAGCCAACAATACATTGTATGGGTCAATTTTATCAATTTTTCTTTAATGCCAAAAATCATTAGGATATTAAGTAAAGATCATGTTCCATGAAGATATTTAGTAAAGTTCCTACCGTAAATATATCAAAACTTAATTTTTGATTAGTAATATGCATTGCTAAGAACTTAATTTGGACAACTTTAAAGATGATTTTCTCAATATTTAGATTTTTTTGCACCCTCAGATTCCAGATTTTCAAATAGTTGTATCTCGGCCAAATATTGTCCAATCCTAACAAACCATACATCAATGGAAAGATTATTTATTCAGCTTCCAGATGATGTATAAATCTGACTGGTTTTGTGGTCCAGGGTCACAAATACATAAACTATTACCCTTCTCAGACAGCTTTTGAAGTAAAGAGTAAAGAAAATACTATAGAAAACGTATTGAAACAACCGGCCCCAGTTCTTCATTTACCCTTGCAAGACCCCTCCTCATAAAAACACTTTCTCACTGGATGACCTATTTTGATCTCAAAGAGTTGTCACTGAGAGGTGAGGAGTTTGGATCTATGAATTTTGACAGCATATTTTGATTTAGTTTTAGTCTTAGGACTAAAATGCCATTTAGTTTTAGTCACATTTTAGTCATCTGAATTGTTTTAGTCTTAGTGTTGTTTTAGTCGACTAAATATCATAGCAGACATATTTATTTGTATAAATTAAAATTAGATTAATCCTTATTAGGGCTACTACAGTGATTCATTCAAGAGCAGTGAGTGATTTTCTCTTTCTTTTCTTGATTCATTAACAATAATGACAAAGACAATAACTAAATTAGTCTGCTGTCCCTTTAAAACTGAATGCACGGATTCAATATACTGGCACACACATCTGATATTCTCACAAGAGTTTACATTCACTTAAGACGTAACCGTGTGTGTTTACATGAACACTCGGACAATTTGAGATCATTTTGTGTGTATTTCTCCGTTCAGACGCACAAGAGAACTGAATTCAGTAATCGTGTGCTGTTTGAGAGGCGCTTTTGTGTGCGCTCAACCGAAAACCGGACCGAGTTAAGTGCTCTTTCGCGTCGTCACGCTTTTCAGATTTATCCATATGTCTGCTCTTTCTTACTCCCAGGCGCTGACGTTTTTTTACGTTTAATGAGGTGTGCAGCAAGTGTATGCAAACATATGATCAGAGCTGCTTTCCATGCAGGAGATTCGCTCTGACTGGATCTCTGTCTAATCGTCCCTCCCTAACATTTTCGTCTCGTTTTTATTCGTTAATGAAAATGTCAATAGATTTTCGTTATCAGTGTTGGGGGTAACGCACTACAAGTAACGCAAGTTACGTAATCAGATTTCTTTTTTTCAAGTAACTAGTAAAGTAACGCATTACTTTTGAATTTAGAAGGAAATATCAGTTACTTTTTCAAATGTTTCCATGTGTTGAGTGACAGCTCTGGTGTTGCCATGGTGACAGAAATCAGGAGTAAGTGCAGAGCGTTGTGTGTGAACATGATCTTACTGTAGTTCTAGACTAAATATCAACATGTGTTTACTCAAAAACAGATTCAGCGTTCCTCAAAATCAATATTATACAATATTATACAAACCTGCAATAATTAAATGTTAAATAAGACAAATATCATTTATGCATTTAATCCCATTTTATTAACCAGTGTCTGCTACTGACCTTCAGTGAGCTACTTCATCCATACTAATAAGCAAAAATGACATTTGTGTATAATTTGTGTTATTGCTGAATAGTGTTGAACTTTCTTCTCCTGCGTCATATTCTTCATGTGATTAGTTTCAGCTGCGCCCTCTACTGTACAGACGTGAATTTACATTTCCTTCAGCTTTAGTCGTATTCATTTCACTTTTGGTGTGAAAGGGCTTTTACGTTTGTAAAAGAGGAACTTTTTTTAATATTCTAAAAAATAGTTTTTATCGTCTCGTTTTCAACTGTGAAAAAATGTCGCTGACGAAAATGATAGGTCAGCGAAATGAACAGTGGGCCGTACCTTACTCAGCTGCGCCATGACCTCCCACAGCAGACTGTGTAGGATGGAGAGCTCGCGGCCCAGGTCGATGTAGCCCTCGAACGCCCCGGCGTTACTCACACACTCCAGATTAGAGATCTCGTACAGGAACTGCTGCATGGAGCCCCACTCCATCTCCAGGAACTCATTCATGAAGCCCAGATAGTCCTCCTTCCCACTGAACCTGCAGAGAACACACACACAGCAGTGCGGGAGAGAGAGACAGAGAGAGAGACAGACAGAGAGAGAGAGAGAGAGAGAGAGAGAGACAGATGATAAGTGACGAGCCAACAGACTGAAGATCACCTCTAAACACCATGAGAAGCACAGCAGGGGCCGAGCAGAGTTATTATCACTAACTCAAAATACTTCCATTACTAAACTGAACAATAACGGAAACATATAAATAAATAAGATAATTTATTTCAGCTAGTTGCCAGGCAACAATTCTCATTTTCATCTATTTTAAGCTGAAGCGCTAAAATAACAAAAACCAAAAATGAAATAAAATGATTAAAAACTATATACATATTTAAAACAGAAAAATAAATAAAAATGACAAAACACAAAATTACTAAAACTTTAAACTAAAATGAAAATAAAAACTAGTTCTAAATATTAAAGGAGTCATATGATGCGATTTCAATTGTTCCTTTCTCTTTGGAGTGTTACAAGCTCTTGGTGCATAAAGAACATCTGTAAAGTTGCAAAGACTAAAGTCTCAAATCCAAAGAGATATTCTTTATAAAAGTTCAGAGTCAACCTAAAACGGCTCGTTCTAACACGCCACCACATATCTACCTCACTATATGGGAAGATTTGCATAACGCCGCCCAAATGTTCACGCAAAGAAAGAAGGCGTAACTTTTATTCTCGCTGTAGTATTGTTGTTGCCGCTGCCGCCATGTCGTGAAGGCACTGTGTTTTTGGCTGATTAGACGGCAATGCTGAGCTAAAATGTGAGCCTGGAGCACAAAAGCAGTCATAAGTAGCACAGGTATACAGCATTTGTAGCAATAGCCAACAATACATTGTATGGGTCAAAATTATCAATTTTTCTTTAATGCCAAAAATCATTAGGATATTAAGTAAAGATCATGTTCCATGAAGATATTTAGTAAAGTTCCTACCGTAAATATATCAAAACTTAATTTTTGATTAGTAATATGCATTGCTAAGAACTTAATTTGGACAACTTTAAAGATGATTTTCTCAATATTTAGATTTTTTTGCACCCTCAGATTCCAGATTTTCAAATAGTTGTATCTCGGCCAAATATTGTCCAATCCTAACAAACCATACATCAATGGAAAGATTATTTATTCAGCTTCCAGATGATGTATAAATCTGACTGGTTTTGTGGTCCAGGGTCACAAATACATAAACTATTACCCTTCTCAGACAGCTTTTGAAGTAAAGAGTAAAGAAAATACTATAGAAAACGTATTGAAACAACCGGCCCCAGTTCTTCATTTACCCTTGCAAGACCCCTCCTCATAAAAACACTTTCTCACTGGATGACCTATTTTGATCTCAAAGAGTTGTCACTGAGAGGTGAGGAGTTTGGATCTATGAATTTTGACAGCATATTTTGATTTAGTTTTAGTCTTAGGACTAAAATGCCATTTAGTTTTAGTCACATTTTAGTCATCTGAATTGTTTTAGTCTTAGTGTTGTTTTAGTCGACTAAATATCATAGCAGACATATTTATTTGTATAAATTAAAATTAGATTAATCCTTATTAGGGCTACTACAGTGATTCATTCAAGAGCAGTGAGTGATTTTCTCTTTCTTTTCTTGATTCATTAACAATAATGACAAAGACAATAACTAAATTAGTCTGCTGTCCCTTTAAAACTGAATGCACGGATTCAATATACTGGCACACACATCTGATATTCTCACAAGAGTTTACATTCACTTAAGACGTAACCGTGTGTGTTTACATGAACACTCGGACAATTTGAGATCATTTTGTGTGTATTTCTCCGTTCAGACGCACAAGAGAACTGAATTCAGTAATCGTGTGCTGTTTGAGAGGCGCTTTTGTGTGCGCTCAACCGAAAACCGGACCGAGTTAAGTGCTCTTTCGCGTCGTCACGCTTTTCAGATTTATCCATATGTCTGCTCTTTCTTACTCCCAGGCGCTGACGTTTTTTTACGTTTAATGAGGTGTGCAGCAAGTGTATGCAAACATATGATCAGAGCTGCTTTCCATGCAGGAGATTCGCTCTGACTGGATCTCTGTCTAATCGTCCCTCCCTAACATTTTCGTCTCGTTTTTATTCGTTAATGAAAATGTCAATAGATTTTCGTTATCAGTGTTGGGGGTAACGCACTACAAGTAACGCAAGTTACGTAATCAGATTTCTTTTTTTCAAGTAACTAGTAAAGTAACGCATTACTTTTGAATTTAGAAGGAAATATCAGTTACTTTTTCAAATGTTTCCATGTGTTGAGTGACAGCTCTGGTGTTGCCATGGTGACAGAAATCAGGAGTAAGTGCAGAGCGTTGTGTGTGAACATGAGCTTACTGTAGTTCTAGACTAAATATCAACATGTGTTTACTCAAAAACAGATTCAGCGTTCCTCAAAATCAATATTATACAATATTATACAAACCTGCAATAATTAAATGTTAAATAAGACAAATATCATTTATGCATTTAATCCCATTTTATTAACCAGTGTCTGCTACTGACCTTCAGTGAGCTACTTCATCCATACTAATAAGCAAAAATGACATTTGTGTATAATTTAGCTGCGCCCTCTACTGTACAGACGTGAATTTACATTTCCTTCAGCTTTAGTCGTATTCATTTCACTTTTGGTGTGAAAGGGCTTTTACGTTTGTAAAAGAGGAACTTTTTTTAATATTCTAAAAAATAGTTTTTATCGTCTCGTTTTCAACTGTGAAAAAATGTCGCTGACGAAAATGATAGGTCAGCGAAATGAACAGTGGGCCGTACCTTACTCAGCTGCGCCATGACCTCCCACAGCAGACTGTGTAGGATGGAGAGCTCGCGGCCCAGGTCGATGTAGCCCTCGAACGCCCCGGCGTTACTCACACACTCCAGATTAGAGATCTCGTACAGGAACTGCTGCATGGAGCCCCACTCCATCTCCAGGAACTCATTCATGAAGCCCAGATAGTCCTCCTTCCCACTGAACCTGCAGAGAACACACACACAGCAGTGCGGGAGAGAGAGACAGAGAGAGAGACAGACAGAGAGAGAGAGAGAGAGAGAGAGAGAGACAGATGATAAGTGACGAGCCAACAGACTGAAGATCACCTCTAAACACCATGAGAAGCACAGCAGGGGCCGAGCAGAGTTATTATCACTAACTCAAAATACTTCCATTACTAAACTGAACAATAACGGAAACATATAAATAAATAAGATAATTTATTTCAGCTAGTTGCCAGGCAACAATTCTCATTTTCATCTATTTTAAGCTGAAGCGCTAAAATAACAAAAACCAAAAATGAAATAAAATGATTAAAAACTATATACATATTTAAAACAGAAAAATAAATAAAAATGACAAAACACAAAATTACTAAAACTTTAAACTAAAATGAAAATAAAAACTAGTTCTAAATATTAAAGGAGTCATATGATGCGATTTCAATTGTTCCTTTCTCTTTGGAGTGTTACAAGCTCTTGGAAGAGGACGATATCTGCTTCGTCATGCCTGGAGCTGATCCGTGCTGGTTGCTGAGGAAATACAACAACTTGTATTTGTTGTACAAATTGTTCAACAAATTGTAGCTGTGGATCGCCGGATCGGCTTTCACCGTGGACGAATAAAAAGTGTTTAATATACAGGTTTGTGGCTCTTAATTTCCTATTAATTAACCATTTGTAATCTTATGTTCACTGTTAATTTTTTATAAATATAGGATTTGTATTAAATCTATATTCATTCATATAGTCAAATCGAATTGAGAATCGAAATCGAATCGAGCTTGAAAATCGAAATCGAATCGAATTGGAACATCTGAATCGATACCCAGCCTTATACACATACTTCAAAACTAATAAAAATGACAAAACAACACAATTACTCAAACTTTAACAAATTAAAATAGAAAAATAAAGAAAATTAATTAAAAACATTAACTAGAAAAACAGAAACTATAATAAAAACTATATAAATACAAAAACAAAAAAAAAAAACAAAAACAAAAAAAAAACAATTTTAAATTAAAATGAAAGCAGAAACTATTCAAATAAAAACGAATTCAAAATATTAACTAGAACTAATAGTAAAACTATAATAAAAACCATAAAGTAATGGTTAACCATAAACAAATACACAAAAAAATTAAAATAAAAACTAATTTCAAATATTTACTAGAACTATAACAGTAAAACGATAATCAAAACTATATAGACATAAAAGACAAACTAACAAAAAAATTACTAAAACTTTAACTAAAATGAAAAATAAATTGAACGTTATCTGAATTTAAAATGAAAAAGGTCATAAGCAGCACAGGTATATTTGTAGCAATAGCCAACAATACATTGTATGGGTCAAAATTATA
>NW_015556000.1:0-5425 GCF_001515605.1 Sinocyclocheilus anshuiensis | reverse complement strand
TCCTATCTTAACAAACCATACATCAATGGAAAGATTATTTATTCAGCTTTCAGATGATGTATAAATCTCAAATTCACAAAATTGACCCTTATGACTGGTTTTGTGCTCCAGGGTCACATATATTAAGCAGAACTGTAATGGTGTGACTATAAGAGTGTGTTACGGATGCTAGAACAACACTGGTGTCGCCGGCTGCATGGGGAAGTGAGGTGGTGTCAGTGAGGGTCATGTGACGTGTGAGGATGACCCTGGACTCTAGTGACTGACTTGGAAAAGCTGGCCAGGCTATTTTCTCAATATTTTGATTTTTTTGCACCCTCAGATTCCAGATTTTCAAATAGTTTTATCTCAGCCAAATATTGTCCTATCTTAACAAACCATACATCAATGGAAAGATTATTTATTCAGCTTTCAGATGATGTATAAATCTCAAATTCACAAAATTGACCCTTATGACTGGTTTTGTGCTCCAGGGTCACATATATTAAGCAGAACTGTAATGGTGTGACTATAAGAGTGTGTTACGGATGCTAGAACAACACTGGTGTCGCCGGCTGCATGGGGAAGTGAGGTGGTGTCAGTGAGGGTCATGTGACGTGTGAGGATGACCCTGGACTCTAGTGACTGACTTGGAAAAGCTGGCCAGGCTCTGCACCACCTTGGCGATGAGCGTGAGGGTTCGAGAGGTGCGTTCAGACGGATACTCCTGCGTCATACTGAACAGAGACGGGGACATGATGGCGGGACACAGGAAGCGCAGGAAGAGAGACGAGCTGATGAGATGGTCAGCGATGTCCTCCCGGCCGCGCTCAGCGCAGCGCACACGCCACGACGCAAACACCTCCTTCAGCTCGCGAGGAAACACGCTGCAGAGAGAGAACACATCCCATCATGCACTGCCATCCCTATACTAAAAACACCTCGCACTTCAACACTGGCTTTCACACAGCTCTGGAAGCTATGAATTAGTAGGTCTAATCTAGTACATTGCATCAAAATAAAACACTGATTAACTACATAAAAAAAAACGTAAAATTGAAAAAAAAAATAAAAATACAATCAAAATAAAACACTTACTAATAATTAATTAAATAATAAAATTGAAATAAATAATTTTAAAATAAAAACCATTAAAATACTAATAATTAATTAAATCATAACTATGTAATAAAATAAAAATAAAAACTAATAAAAACCGAATTAACTACATAAAAATGTACAGTTGAAATAAAGATAAAAGACAATTAAAATAACACAATAATAATTAATTAAATCATAACTACGTAAAAACAGTAAAAAAACTAATTAACTACATAAAACTGTACAATTGAAATAAACATAAAAGACAATTAAAATAACAAAATAATAATTAAATCATAAAAATGTAAAAAAAAAAATAATTTCAAAATAAAACTACTAAAATAAACTACATAAATTAAAATGAACTACATCATAAAAATGTAAAATTGAAATAAAATTTTAAAATACATGTAACCAAAATGAAACATTTTGTAATAAATAATTAAAACACAAAATCTAAATAAATTTAAATAAAAACAAATCAAAATGAAACACTATAAAAAGATCAAATGGTGTATTAGTTTAGCTGCATGTCATGTGACACCAGAGATGCGTGAACATGTGAAAGTGTTAAAGTTACTGAAGCAAGGATTGGTCAGCTGACAGGAACTGACCAGTGTGAGTTGATGATCTTGCAGAGCGCTAGTTCACAGCACATGCGCAGGTTAGCCTGATGATCCGACAGCACCGACGGAGGCGTTCGCATCGGATCCACCTCACAGTTCTCCTCCGACTCGTACAGCGCGCGGATGAACTCTCCTGCAGAGCAGAGCAGAGCGCCCCGTCATCATCATCATCCTCACACACACACACACACACACACACACACACTCACCGATGGTGTCTTTGAGATAGCGATGCGCGATCAGCTTCAGGAACTCCTCGATGGCTTTGGTGGCCAGTGTGCTTTCTCTGAAGAGCACATGCTCGCGGTTGATGAAGCGATCCACCTCACTCATGGCCATATCAGACAGGAAGTCCTGAACACACACACACGCTTGACATCAGCTTGCCTGGCCACTTCACAGGGATCCTACACATGATCTTTTAGTAGTAATGTAGTCTTTTATTAGTAGTTTGAATGAAAAAAAATTTTTTTTAAAAGTTTTTAATTGTTGTTAATTTTAGTAATTTTGTTGTTGCGTTTTTCTAATTTATATTATTATTAACAAAAGAAAAAAGAGGAAATCAATAACTTTTAAGCTTTAAGGATTCATCTATATTTAATTTAGAATTTAGTGTTTGATAACTTCAAATTCTGTATATTTCTGCTGAAGGGCACAGGTAAATATGACATTTATTATAATGGGTTTATGTGAAGATTGTTTTAAGTTCACTTAAATTAGAAGTAATTTTTTAAAGTCTAATAAATGTTAAAATTGATAGATCTCAATTATAATATAATGTTGAATGGCTATAGTCAATTTTTATAGAGAAATCAGTATTGGTGTCATTGATACTGGCCTTCAGTCATAAAAAAACTAATATTTAAAAATATACTGTCTTTATGTTGTTTGTACATTAATTTGAGTATTGAATGTGAAATTATTGCAATATAAAAGTATATTTAAAAACTTTAATGTAGGTGGGATTAATCACGATTAATTTCAGAAAAATGTGCTTTAATCGATTGACAGCACTATTATATATTAATACACACACATGCATGTATATATTTTGAAAATATTTACATGTATTTACATGTCTATATTTATATTAATAACATTTATATTAGAAATAAACAGTTGCCGGGGCAGGATGTGATGAATCATCTCAGTCTGCTTCTGTGCAGCCGGGAACTGCTGGGCAAAGCTCTCGACCGCGTCGCCGAAGAGGCCAGTCTGGGACACAGGGGCATTGAGGAACGGAGAACGGAGTGGCGGTTCGGAGCTCTTTCAGAACTTCCGGATCGTGACCACCCTCGTGCAGGTCCTTCAGTGCCTTGGCCTGATGAACCTGCAGTAACGCCATACCGTGTAAGGCGGAGGCAGCTTCTCCACAAGCCGTATAAGCACCGCCGGCCAGACCAGACGAATGCCTACAGGCCCGGGAGGGAAGCGACGGGTTTCCCCGCCAGGAGGAGGCGGTCTTAGGACACAACTGCATCGCTACCGACCGCTCCACCGGGGGGATCGCCGTATACCCCCTAGCTGCACCCCGTTGAGAGTGGTGAGGGAGGAGGAACCAGCAGGTCGGTTTCTGGCAGTAAAAGGTGCCGTCCATGACCCGGTGAGCTTCTCATGCACCTCTGGGAAGAAAGAAACCGAGGCGGGGCGCGAGCCACCCCGAGAAACCAATCATCCAACCTCGAGGGCTTGGGACGCGGTGGAGGTTTCCACTCGAGCCCTACCCTCTTGGAGGCCCGGGAAAGCATAGCCGACATCTCCGGATCTGATTCAGGTGTTGCCACTGTCCTGGAGGGCGGCAGCGCAGCCGAATCTTCCACTCCAGAGAGCTCTCCCTCCGAAGCAGTGATCGACATCCGGTCGTCGGGAGGAGCACCGAAGGATACCTTTGGCGGCTCGACTGGTTGCGAAGCGCTAGAGGAGCGATGGTCCCCCGAGGGTTGGTTCCCTGAGGGGTTTGCCACCACTGTAACCCTCAGACCGCCCGTGCTACTGTCCGAAGTAGTCCTCGCCGAACACTAGATCGCAGCAGAGGCAACGGAGCTCCGCCCCCCCTGGAGGAAACAGAGCCTGGCCCGCAACTCCGAAATGGTCATCTTCCCGCAATGGGAACATGACTCATCCGCGAACGCCACCTCAGCGCATTTAATGCCCAGACACATGAGGCAGCGATCGTGACCGAAGCGGAAAGCTGGTATGCATTGCTCCGGCTGCCTTTTTATGCTCACGCTTTGATCAGCGACAGCTGGATGCAATCATCGCATGCCAATGTGTATTGGCTTGTTTAGTTTACACTCGAAGTGGATTGGTCTCTTTAAGCAAGTTCCCATTTCGTCAGTCACCGGCATGACGTCGAGAGTGACCGACTGAAAGGGAACAACAAACTTCTAAAAATAAATATTGTTATTGTTATTATAATTTGCAGTTTTAATAATAGACTGCTTTATTATTATTCATTTCCATGTTCATGTACAAGCTGCATGGGTTCTTGATCATTACAGATTTCTGGAGGCGGCGGAGGAAATGATTTTTTGCTTCTTCACCGAGGTAAGAAAAAATCCCATACGTCACAGCCCTACGTAGTTCTGTTTTTTTTAGCTTGTTTGCTGTACATCTTGTCACACAGCAGCTTTTAGGCATTGTTCTGTTTTTTGTTATAAGTCAGAAATGACAAGGAGGCAGCTTCCCGCAATACAGAGTCAATGGAGAGCGTTGGATTGTTTTCCCCCCCAGTGGGCGTGGCCTAAATGTGTTCTGTCTCTATAGCAACATTTTGGCGTCTTGCGGGAGTGGAGAAAAATTTAGCCTTTTGGTATCTGGCTAAAGACTCTTTTTGTCCGTCGATTTTAACTAAACTACCACTGATAGACGTGCTGTGTTTTGTTAATGCTCGGGACGCTGCTTTAGAGAGCGCTGTCTTGCAGTGTTGCCATGTCCTCATATTTACAAGTGCTTTTAGGCATGTTGTTTGGTCTTAGCTCATAAAGATGGAGTTAATAATGTGCTCTGTTGCGGATATGAGATATATGTTTTTTGTTTGTGTGTGTGTGTGTTATAAAACAAAGCATTTGGGTGTTTTAGTGTTTTTGTGCTTGTCCTTGTTTGTTGTTTTTTTTTTCTATGAAGATCTGGCAACACTGACACTTTACCTCAGGGTTTTACCCCCCCCGGTGTGGGCGTGGTTTTCAGACCTTGATGCGTGTCACTCTGTCTCTATGGTTACAAATGCGGAGTGACTGCTGTTCCGTACACACATGGAGCAATAATTTACGGGCCTCACTCCCGCATTTAAATGTGGCTGTCGCTCCTGAAACCTGCAGTGTGTACGTGGCCTATGGGCGTGAGCGGAGCACTCTGACCTTGGCTTTGCCGGTGCTCTGCAGGATGTGCACCAGCGCACAGGCCACCTCCTCCTTGCTCTTGGCGCTCAGCAGCGGCTCCAGGACGCCGCACAGAGTCCGGTAGTTGTTGGTCACGTACTCGGCGAACTCCTTGTACAGCTCCATGGGAAGGATGTTCATGGTCTGGTAGCGGCACTTGAGGCGCAGCGAGGCGTTGATTATCTTCCCGCTGCCCACGCCACCGCCTTTAGCCAGAGCGCTGGGCTGGATGACCGGATACCACTGCTCCGCGAAATGACGGCCCGTTATACTGGGGATCGGGATAGTGACCAGCCCCAGATACGTGCTCTTCTCCTGCGCGCACACACACACACACAC
>NW_015555999.1:37226-40177 GCF_001515605.1 Sinocyclocheilus anshuiensis | reverse complement strand
TAATATTTTATTATACGTATCTGTACTTTTACTCAAGTACTTGATATGTGTACTTCGTCCACCACTGCTAAAAAGTCTCTGGTGTGGTCCTCGAGGGAGCGAGGAAAACACGGTGAGACTCATAATGAGACTCAGGTGGAAACAATCAGGCATGATGAGTCCGGGCAATGGGTAACAGGAAATGCAGTCTGGGAAGCAGTAATCAGTATGGCGATAGAGCCCTCTGATGGCAAGCGGGAGGAACAATAAGGACCGGATTCGTGACACAATCAGATAATTTTGTACTCTGTTACATATTAATGAGGCAGATACAGACAAGTGCCATTTGCACGCTTTACTTGAACATTGTCAAATGGACAGCACACCTGACTCCATCTCACCTGCTAAAATTGCTTAGAGGGATAGTTCCCCCAAAAATGAAAATTCTGTCATTAATTACTCACCCTCAAGTCGTTCCAAACCCGTAAGACCTTCGTTCATCTTCGGAACACAAATTAAGATGTTTTTGATGGAATCTGAGAGCTCTCTGACCCTCCATAGACAGCAAGGATATTACCACGATCAATGCACAGAAACGTAGCAAGGACATTGGTAAAATAGTCCATGTGACATCAGGGGTTCAACCGTAATTTTACGAAGCTATGAGAATACTTTTTGTGCGCAAAGAAAACAATGATAACAATTTATTCAGCAATTCTTCTCCCCGAGTTACTGTCTTCCGCCATTTTGGAGAGTATCCCAGAACGTAATCAATGTAATGAGCGTTGTTAACGTTCAGCATGCACTCGCTGTCTACGGAACGTAAACAATGCTGATCAGATTCCATCAAAAATATCTTAATTTGGGTTCCGAAGATGAACCAATGTCTTACAGGTTTGGAACGACATGAGGGTGAGTAATTAATGACAGAATTTTAATTTTTGGGTGAACTATCCCTTTAAATAAGGCCACTTATATACAGAAGCCCAGAGGTACCAAATACAATGTAGAGGTTCATCAATAACACCACATTTTCCCCATACATCACATTACCTCCCCCATTTAGATTAAACACCACATTACATCAATATTAAAACAAATAATCTATAAGTGTTTCAGTTTTTAAAATGCTGTGGTAATTTAATGGTCCGTTTTGGGCGACTCAAGTCCACTGGACGTGCGGCACGGGTCTCAAGTGGCACCACAGGCTCACATAATGTATACATTTGTAAATCAGCTGGCATCAGATCTTCATCACTAGTCTCAGCAATCAGAATGGTCCCTTTTTCAAACTGCTGCTGTGGAATATCTGAAGAGGCAGGTTCTGAAAAGGCAGGTCTATGACTTCCTTGATCACCTGGAGCATCTAAAGAGAAGTATTGTGATTTTAATTGCTCACTATGCTGTCTGAACACAGTGTATTATGCTTGGTCCTTTACCTCATATGATCCCAGGCCTGTCTGTTGCATTACTACTACTGACAGCCACTTTGGATCTCCTCTTCCAGTCCTACGCAGGAACACTGGTTCATCCACTTTGAATGATCTCCCTGATGCTCAGTGATCATGCAGGTATTTTTGCAGATACTGCTTCCTGCGAACAGTCTCTTGATTATTAGGTTTAAGGAAGTCCAGTCTGGTATGAATATGCCTCTTCAGCTGGTGACTGGCCTGTGGTGCTGTTAGGTGTTATACGATAGTGCAGCAAAAAAAAAAAGAAGAAATTTTATCATCAAAAGACATACTTCATTAACCAGATTTCATGCCGATCTGGACATACCTCTCGGCCAATCAATTTTTTGTTGCTGGATGTCTTCAACCTGGTAATTGTTGCTTGAGTAGTAATTTGCGACATACAAAAGACTTCTAGCTATTTTGAATGGGCATCCATCAAAATATCATAAACAAATTATTAAGAAATGGCCCTGAAAAATCTGTACGCAACCTCTTCAGACACTCACATCCAAGTCAATCTTTGGCCACCTCACATATTTGTGAGCTAAGGCTTTAATTTTAACAATACCAAGATGACCAACTTGAATGGAACAATCACTCTTGTGCCCCATAGCACACATTCTTGCTCTGATTCATCTCTCTTCATAAAATACACCTTCAAATCATCTAGCACCTCAATCAGCCACCTCTCCATGATATATAGCGTAAACTTCTATAGAGCTCACAATCCATTCTTGTCACTCTGGCCATCTGTCTTGCATTGAGAGGGGCTTCTTTGAAGTGGTTAGACAAAAGAGTGTGAATTTGAGATAATACTGCTTCAGTTTCAGCATCTTTGATCTCAGACAAAGGCATACGTGCTAAAGCATGCACATTTCCAATCTGTAGAATGGGGCCAACACAGTGATTTGGTGAGGTATAATAGTGGCCATAATAGTTAACTAAGCCAAGGAAAGCTCCAAGCTCTTTCACATTTGAAGGTGGCGGTGCCTCTTGAATGGTTCTAACTTTGTCCTTCGTGGGATACACTCCCTTTCCGTCTATCACATGACCCAGGTACTCAATTCCTGTTTGCCCCTACTCACACTTTGACTTATTCACTCTTACCCCACTTTCTTGGAGGTGCTGCAAAACCTTGGAAATATTTGCCAGATGTCCCTGCTCATCTCTGCCCATGATAAGCAGATCATCCAAATATACAATCACCTTCAAAAGGCTGTTGAGACAAGGCCTCCAGCACCATGGAGAGTTCCCATCCTGGAACAGCTCTTCTAGCGACTGGACGGGAACAGTCTTCATAAACCTATAAATAAGGGGGTGTTGCCCCACCGTAGTGCCATCAAACCTATTATCAAATGCAGCGATAGCCCATAGCCGCTAATTAGACCTTAGTAGTTCACCCAAAAATTCTGTTATCATTTACTCAGCCTCATGTCGTTCCAAATCTGTATGAGTTTCTTTCTTACGTTGAACATAAAAGATATTTTGAAGAACCAGACAGTTGTTGGTTCCCATTGA
>NW_015555999.1:30468-37053 GCF_001515605.1 Sinocyclocheilus anshuiensis | reverse complement strand
ACTATGGAAGCCAATGGGAACCAACAACTGTTTGAATACCAGCATTCTTCAGAATACCTTCTTTTATGTTTAACATAAGACAGAAACTCATACAGTGTAGGCCGACCCGAATCGAAAACAGTTGGAAATTACCAAAGCTTGCACAGAATATTTACAATCTGTTCAAACGTTTCATCTTTAGGCTTACCAAATTCTGCAACAATCCATATGTTGCTGCTCCCGTCTCACTAAGAAAAGTTGTCACTTGTTTTGTATCGTCCACGTCATTGGCCATGATGTACAATTCCACTTGCTCAGTATACACTGACCATGATTCATTTTCAGTCTTATACTCATCCAATCTTCCAGTCTACATTAAACTTTTTATTAGACTGCACACAGCAAGAGTGGCCACAGCCTGGGCTTGAACCCAATCAAATATTTCTGGAGAAACCTGAAAATGTGCATCTGCTCCCATCCAACCTGACGGAGCTTGAGAGGTGAAGAGGAGAAGAATGGCAGATAATTGCCAAATGATGATGATCAAAGCTTGTCGCATCATACCCAAAAGATATGAGGCTGTAATTGGTGCCAAAGGTGCTTCAACAAAGTATTGAGCAAAGGCTGTGAATACTTATGTACATGTGAATTTTTTATTTTTAATAAATTTGCAAAGATTTCAAACAAACTTCTTTCACGTTGTCATTATGGGGTATTGTTTGTAGAATTTTGAGGAAAATAATGAATTTAACCACTTTTGGAATAAGGCTGTATTATAAAATGTGGAAAAAGTGAAGTGCTGTGCATACTTTCCGGATGCACTGTATATATCAAATAACAGAAAATGTGAATGGATTCAGTAAGCTTTCTCTTGGCAAGCTCTGATTTCCGAGACGGTTATGCCACTCGTTTCCCCCATAGAGTTATTCACTTAACACACTCATTATTGTGCTGCAGTTTTACAGGTGATTGTATAACGTCCTGCTATCCTCTAGTTCACCTGTTATCAGCAAACCAGACTGTGTCTGCTGAATGGGTCTTATATTATTCGGTAGAATTCATTATTCTTTTTAAGGTCATTTTCCATGCCTTTCCCAGTAAGGTTTTCAGTTTCAGACGCATCTATACTTCCGAATGTTTATCCTTCTTTAACATCTAAGTGAGCTCTTCTCGCCACTGTTGCTAACTGCAGCATTTATATGGCCGCTCTTGGTAAAGCTGCTCTGGAAGAATATATGTGAAGTTTTGTTCCATTAAACTGAATAAAAATCAGTCATTTTAAGAGCTGTACTGCAGGTCTGAAGACAAGGACAAGCGTCAAAGACAGACTGTATTAGGATGAGCAAACTGTAAATAATGCACACTTGTACAACAGCATAATGGTTCTCAGTCATGTGGCAAAGGTTTATTGAGCTGAACTCCTAGGAGCTGACAGAAGTAAAACATGTATTCAGTCTGAGCCGTTTGCTTTGTGGAACGCGGTGCTTCATCTCTAGAAGTCAGAGTAATGCAGAAGCCTAGAGACAAACAACAATACACATGCTTATACAACACCTGGATAACACTAGCATAGCAAAACCATCAGTGTAAAAGAGGTGTAACAATTCACTTGTTTTCTAGATCTATTCATTTAAAGTAATTCATTCAAGAAACTGAACGGTGTCTGGTATCCTGGAGAGCAGTGGTTAATGCCCGATGTGAACTGACACAGCAATGGATTTCTAAAGCAGACTTCCCATCTCTGCTCACCTGAGAAGCCCAAACACAGCTTTTTCTGCACCTGTGTGTTCATTTAGGGTATGCTTTTCCTTTCCAGTTACATTTAGTGCACTGGACAATCTAAAATAGTTTGTCTTTTTCTTTCCTAAAATGTATGAACCTAATTACATTACATTTAAAGAGACCTATAAACGCATTTTAAAATACACAGAATAAACGTTTATTAAATGTTCTTAATCTGGAAAAGTAGTGTCTAAATGCTAAACCTGTGAAACATAAATTAACATTGCACATGCAGCAAAAACAAAAGGAAACGAATGTAATTGGCATGACAGCAACATATTGGTGTTGTCTGTTCTCACCTGAAGAGCAGCGCATGGCCTTTATTATTGGCCACAGAGTAGAATCCGCTCCGCGGGGAGAAATCCAGACAACAGGTTTGAAATATAGTCTTCTTTTGGAACTGTGGAAAATTGGAGAACACCGTAAAACTTGGAAGATGGACCTTAAAAGGAAAAAAATAAAAAGTTACCCAAATTATTCAGCAACTAAAAATCCCAAAAAACAAGCCAGATTACACCAATAACTGCATCTGAAATCCAATTCCGCAGCTTATGAACACAGAAAATATGCACTCTTTCAGTCATCTACAATTCATTACAATATGAAGTTAGTCTATTTATACATACATATATATATATATATATATATATACACACACTGCTGAGCAATTTATTAGGAGCAGCTGTACGGATACTTGTGCAATTATCAGATCTGCCAATCATGCTTCAGCAGTGCAATACTTGATTATACAGACATGGGTCTGGAGCTTCAGTTCATGTGATGTCAGTAATGCTGAGCGTTGCTCATAATTTGCACAAACAGCACATGAATCCATGCACTGGTGTCAGGAGTCCAGACTGCTGCTGGTGTAATGGTGAGAGCAATGCTTTCTTTAGGTCTGTTCATACCCATCAATCATCACTGGAACGCCACAGTATTGTTTCTGAACATCTGCACCCATTAATGACCACAGCATGTATATTCGTTTGAATTTTATAATAATCAGAAACACTATGAATCTGAATAATCCTATTCATTAACTTGAAGAATTTAGGCTGTTTTTATTAAAGGCACAGAACAAGAATTAGTATAGCGTTCCTAAAAAAAGAGCGCAGTGTCTACACTATTTATTCAGTCATTTATTATTATTCACACAGTGCTGATGAGAAACTTCCATACACCAGTTTTTCCAGGCATGTTTTCTCTTCAATTTAGAAAATGTGACAATTATCCACATATTATAAAGAAAAATCGCATATAATAGTATATAACTTCAGCATTATTAAAAACTTTGAAATATAATCCAAATAACCTTATATACAAATCGCTTGTATTGTTTATATGATGATTAGTTTTCATATGCACACAGCTGAATTAGAGTTCCTCATATGCAAGGCACTGTGACGCACCAGTCGGTTGGCCTCGTCGTCCGCTCTGGATCCGATGGCCAGGATCTCTGAGGTGCTGTTGAAGCACAGGGAGCTCGCCGCTGTCACCAGGTTCATGATGGCCTTCAGAGGTCTGGGCTCCAGCTTCTGCAGGCAGTCCTGCTGCGAGTAGATGTTCACCACACCGCTCTGAGACCTGCAGACGAGCAGCACAACACCGTTCCTCAGGATCCAGACACGCACCTGTGCATTACACCTAACAACTAACACAAAACCATCCGGACCAAAGCTCTAGCGGGAACAAAAATTACTCCAGGTAGCAACAGTTCTTCATCACAGATGTTAACAATCTACAGTTGAAATGAGTGGTTTTTGCGGGTTATTTTGCAAATAAGTATTTTTTAACAACAGTTTTGTTCTTTAGAAGAAAAATTATTTAAAAAAACAAATAGTGCATCTGCTGTTTAAAAGCACCAATATACAAAATATGGCACAACAACTTCAGATTCATCAATTCAACTCAAAATGATTCATGGGTGATTTTTCTAGCTCCATTTCACTAAGCATGTGCAGGATATATAGTGTTGTATACATGTTACCTTTATAAAACTCAAGCCTATGACCAACACAGGCAAAGCACACACATTATGAATTTTGACCACATTAGACGTAATAACTGTCATAATATATTTTAACAAACATATGTAACGACCAGAAACACTCTGTATTTGAAATCATATTTATGTGCTGCTTTCATTGAGTTTATGCACACACAGATTGACAAAAAGCATCAACAGAACCAGATATTTCTTCACGGACTTTATCTTGCTTGTTCTGAATCAGTCGCTAGTAATTCTTGACTACTTGAGTAAGAGTAAAGAAGAGTCCAATGAAAAGTGACTCAGGTCATTATTAACACCGTTACCTCAACTTCAGTAATTACTACAGTAAATATTTGCACTTTCACCCGAGTAGGCTACAGGTTTTGGTGACTTAATAAATGCTGATGTTTAATGCAGGATGGGACACTGATATCAGCTTCTGCGTTCAGTAAGTGACAGACAAACGGCGTTCTGACGTTACTCACCCACAGGCCAGATACAGGCCATCCCTGGACAGAGCAAGAGAAGTTCCTCTGACACAGCCGTCATCTGGAAACTTCTTCAGACACTTACTGCTCTGCACGTCCCAGATGAACACCTCTCCTTCCTCTGTGACACACACACACACACACAGGCATCAGTGTTTATCACACAGTGTGTACGGCAGTGGGGATTCAGAGGGTCCGGTCCCAGTCTGTCCAAACATGAAATTTCTTTGTGTGACCGCAGACCAACTGTCCTAAGAGACTGAGACTGCTCTTGCTATTTCTGGGGTGAAGTAAATGACTGACGCATCGGTTTTGCCAATTAATCGGCACCGATAGTTGATTGGCGGAACTATTGGTTATCAGCAAAAATCCATGCCGATAGTTTTTCCAGGTTGGGACCGTTGCTGGAGAAGCTGAGAAGGTTCTCATTATACAGCAAACTCCCTACAGTCTTTGTTATACAGCACAAGAGCGGCCTCTAGAGACGGAGATCACTGACATCGTGTGCAGTTTAGTCACGTGATTCTGTGCGCTGAACACTTCAGATGTGCATTTAATACATCGACAACGAACTATAGTATACTATAGTGCATGTTTTCATATCATTACTTGGTAATTCATTTGTTGACTAGACGCTGCATTTGTGGAGAAAGGACAGCAGTAAGTTTGCTATCAAGACTGAGAGGACGTGCACATTAGCAGCACCTCAAGCGGTTAAAACAATGTGACCAAAACACACGCAAGTCCGTCCTAAATGTTTAATGTCACCATTGATGCCATCTATTTGCATTAGTTTATATCCATCTGGTCACATTAATGCATTTGTTAGCCAATGAAGCTGCAGATTCAAACCTAGTGACATGAGAAAGCAAACTGATGTTCATTCAGCTGGGGCTGTAAAATGCATAGACTCCGCATGTAATAACTGATCGATTATGATGACCATAATAACACCTACTGTTTTACACAGGCTGTGTGTGATTATACACACACTCAATGAGAGTGCAATGATCGCTTATCAGGCTCAAAGCTCACAGTGCCACTGTAACAGTAAACCTGCACAACATTCTTGAACTAATCATTTAAAAGATGCACGCCAGACTTTTATTGTAGGGACATCAACTTTACATTTTCATGTCCCTCAATGTGACGCTCAACAAAACTGTGATTGGTTGCCCTTGGCCAATGAAAGCTGTTATGGAGTCCAGTCCTTCAGACTGACCAGACTATGATCACAATGATGATGAGCTGAACCAGACAAACACTGCAATAATACAGTAATCTTATTATCAATGTCACAAAGGTTTGGAACAACAGCCATACATTTGGATGAACTAGTCTTTTAACGTGGCATGACAGCGTGAGAAGCGGTGTTTGATTTGACTTACGGGAGTTGGCAAAGATCTGGCTGCTGTCTGTGGTGAACGCGGCAGCGCACACACTGCCATTCATCTTCATGCTCCGGATCACCTCTCTGGTCTGGAAGAGACACGCCACACTTCATTCTCACAGCAGTGCACCAATACAAGCGCTGCTAACAGAAGAGGTTTGATCTCAAATATCACACAAGTATCATCTAGTGTCTGTTTATCATTTTTGATTAGCTCTATGCGAATAAAGGACTATATTAAATCTGTTCATCATAAAAAGCAATTGAATTTCTTCATATGACTTTGATGAAACCGTTAAATTCACATGGATTACTTTCACTTCATCTTTATGATGGACTAAATCGATGAGAGCATATTAAAAATATTTAAATTTGTGTTTCGAAGACAATTAAACGTCTTGAGGGTGATTGTACTAACCCTTTAACACCAGATAAATAACACTTAAGAGTGAAATCACCACATGTATGGCTGCAGCTGGACTATGTATTTTCTGAGTGAGTACAGACATCACGAGCAGATGTAATGGGATCGCTGTGCTGCACCTTTGTGGTCATGAGATGGAGATATCCTGAGGATCCCGAGAGGAGAAGATACTTTCCATCCGGAGAAACCTGGAAGTCTAACACCCACTGCTCATTCAGACCTAACAAAAACATTCACACACCAAAAACATTACATTCTAGTGCAAGTTCAGTGAAAATTAGGGATGCACCGAAATGAACCAAAATAAATTCTTGGTCGAAGCCGAACAAAATGAAACACTGGGCCGAAGGCCGAATACCGAACACGGTTTTTCACCATTGCATAAATTAAACACCCAAATGTAGCTTTTTACTGTTTTCTCATGCTTTTCAAAGAAAAAATCAATTACAAAACAACAATTCAAAAATATTTACTAAACACTGAAAATTTTTTAAAGGGGTCCTATTATGCTTTTTCACTTTTTCAACTTTAG
>NW_015555999.1:26958-30144 GCF_001515605.1 Sinocyclocheilus anshuiensis | reverse complement strand
TTATCACTATGTCGGAGACACGCTAGCTTTCCCAAGGCAGACGAACTTAGAGTGGTTACAATCATACGAGTTTAAATCGCGCTCAAATTTATTTGATTTTGACGTAATATTTACACTGAAGCTCGCTATGGTAAGGGGCATGTCATTCCCGACCAGGCGCCGAGTGCTGCCAATCACAACACACACTGGCCCAGCTAACCAATCACAACACACACACTGGCCCAGATAACCAATCACAACACACACACTTCGAACAACCTAGTATGAGAGCCTGTTCTAGTACACCCCCAAAACAAAATCAAGACTTTGTAAAAGAACATAATAGGACCCTTTTAACATTCTAGGAGACATTATACCAACAAAGCACAATTTAACTTCAAATTAATGTTAGTAAAACTATTTTTTGGGGGTAATTTTTGAGATCCCCTAACTTGAATTTTATTTTACAGAATAACAGTAAAATTACAATACTAATATTTATGAATGTTGATGGAGCTTTTATTTTGGCAGAAACCCCCAGGAAGACCTCACTGCTTTTTTTGCTGATAACAGCAGATTTATAAATGATTCTCACCAAGAACTTGGGAAGATGTTTGTTGCATGTATCACATTGTCACATCCATGCCTTGTAAAAATTCATAAAAAATTTTCTGAGCAAATGACATGTAACACGGTTTCAGCGCAGATTTTCCTCGTTTGGTGCAGCATTCTATATGTATATAGATATGCTTGGGCTGTTATAAATGTTTAAAAAAATAATTTATATATTATAGAGTTGTTTGGGGTGGGGATAAATTGAACGCTATCGGCGATGACGTCATAATCGTGTTGCATTGTGGTCTATGGAGCGGCCTGAAGTGTGCATATTAAGCAGACTCGCTCCTTCGGTCAAAATCGAGGGGTCGAGGGTCTGTCCATGTAAACGTCTCTTGCACTTCAGAATGGCAGCGGGGATTCCCCCGAGGGGAAGTGCTTAGGGAAGGTCACGAGTGTGTCTACACGTGGAGTGGAACACAGCCCAGATCTCACCTCGCACACTAGACACAGGGAGAACTCTGCCCTCCATCATGTCATAGATGTAGAAGAGTTTGTTCCTCAGTCCAGTCGCCACTATATGTTCACCATCAGCGCTAAACGAAGCCTTGCTCACTGGAAAATTCTCCAGATGGATGGTCTGGATCTTTGGGTTGCTCTTGCCATCCACCTGTTGAGAAGAAGGAACTTCAAGCTTATTTCATGTAGTGAAGGTCATTCACAACAGATTTTGACCTTACATCAAGTGCAGTCTGACTCGCACTGACTACTTTGTTGTTCATTTGATTTTGACGTTCATTTGCAGTATGTTTGTCTCCTCATCTGCAACTGACTCACAGGAACTCACAGAAAATTAAGATACTGCTTCAGCAATTCATACACGATTAATATTTAGAATAAAACAGCATCAGCATCTGAATGACAGCGTGTTTCATGAGTCTGTACAGTTATGGAAGCTTAGTTGTCAGTAATTCACCCTTTAGTGTGCATGATACGATTCTGAGCTGAGCAAGCGTTTGTTCAGTACAGTTCAGTACGACTTGAGGGTAAATAACAAATGATGATTTTCATTTGAGTCAACTACCCCTTTAAGACACCACTGATGAGAGCTGGCACAGACACACATGATTATAATACTTCAACAGTCATGGTAACTTCAGACCTATATTGTCCACGTGAGTAAAGCGTATTGGTGATAAACAGTGTGTGACAGATCGCTGATGTGAGGAGCACATGACAGCGTCTGATTACAGTCCTCTCTCATATAACACACTATACAGGGATGAGTGATGGAGTGAATGCTTTGAGACGCAGCCTGGACTGTGAGGTTATGAGCAGTGCTTCACCTGAAAGAGTGATACGGAGTGATCCAGACCTGCAGTCATCACGATCTGCGCAGACGGGTGAAACTGCACTGAGGTCAGCTGATCACCGCCGGGACACTCACTGTTCGCATTCACACACTTCTTCATCTTCCAGCCAAACAGAACAGAATCATTACTGTTATTATTACTCATATTATTGGTTATTATTATTATTAGTATTAAACATTTTTTTATATTATTATTATTTATTAATATTATTATTGTTATTATTGATTTTTTTACAGAGCAAAAATTAACTGTTGGCAAACCTCAAAGCTGCTCTTTTTTGATGACACATGTGACCCTGGAGCACAAAAGCAGTCATAAGTGTCAATTTTATGAAACTGAGATTTATACATCATCTGAAAGCGGAATAAATAAGCTTTCCATTATGGAATTATTTTCCATATGGTTTGTTAGGATAGGACAATATTAGTCTGAGATACAACTATTTGAAAATCTGGAATCAGGGTGCAAAAAAATCTAAATATTGAGAAAATCATCTTTAAAGTTGTCCAAATGAAGTTCTTAGCAATGCATATTACTAATCAGAAATTAAGTTTTGATATATTTACAGTAGGAAATTTACTAAATATCTTCATGGAACATGATCTTTACTTAATATCCTAATGATTTTTGGCATAAAATAAAAATCAATAATTTTGACCCATACAATGTATTGTTGGCTATTGCTACAAATATACCCCAGCGACTTAACACTGCTTTTGTGCTCCAGGGTCTGTTACTCTCACTGACACACTTGGAACTAGGGGTGTGCGATATTGACAAAAAATGATATCTCGATATTTTCTGGGATTTTATCGATAACGATGATTAGACGATATTTTGCTGAGTGTGTTATTGTGCTGGTATCTTAAGGACTGCCGAAGACAGCTGACTCCTAATGTTTTTAATATTCTTCATATTCTGTGTGGTGGTCAGTTCATACTGATAGAAATTAATCTTTTCCAATAAGTTTAAACTGATTTTTGCATTTTATGGGCATTTTTACCTTTATAAAGCCATTTTTTCTAAAAGTGTCCATTACCTTTGAGTCAAATTCTTACATTTAATCAGGGAATTAGAATAATAAGACATTTGGGCTGTTACCAAGCAAATTAAATCAACACAGAAGCTGCATCTGAAGTGGCATTTAGATGTATTTACACACATGTATTTTGTTTAATGCAAGACATGAATGCATTTAACCTGCAATTACAAATGCATAAATAACGTTTTGATATATTAAACATAAAACGTTGAATACTGATATTTGAAATGATTTAAA
>NW_015555999.1:21186-26313 GCF_001515605.1 Sinocyclocheilus anshuiensis | reverse complement strand
TTGTTTATTGAATTCAATGTCACATTTGCAGTCATGGTAATTTTTGGAGAAAAACGGCACTCTTCGTGTGAAATTGAATAACTATATGAAGTGGTATAAATATATAAATTTTCTGCCATCATGTCTTGAATTTGTCATCATTCTAAATGCATTTTAATAGACTGAATCATGCAGTGAAAGAAAACACACTAAATGCGCACACGCACTAGTCTAGACTTCACGTAATGTATGCGTGCGCTCTGTAGGGATGTTTTGAATGGTTTTTGCAAAATACTGGATAATGTCAAATCACACATCGTTAAAACAACAATTACGATATTATCGCAGACGATATATATCGCACACCCCTACTTGGAACAATAAAAGCATGTCTACACTGGTCACATGTTGAGCAGCAGACCTTAATAATTCCCTTCGGCAGGCTGTTGGACGAGCCGATGAAGTTACCCGTCCTTCGCAACAGATCTTCACTTTCATCCTCATCTTCACTCTCGTGCTCTGCTTTGAAGAAACATACAAACATTTATGATGCTGTACGTTACTGGTTAACAACAGAACATCTTACAGGTCTCATTGAAGCATGATAACACTCGACCATAAACGGACGGCATAAAATATTTACTGCAGCTCAAATTAACAGAGACATCCCTCAACAAACATCTGGCCATAACTTATGCAGAATTACCTTTCTTCATGCTTCTCTTGGCTGTGGCTTCTGCCCAGCTGGGTGTGCCGCCCATGGCTTTCTGAAACCTGTCAAACAAAGCCGACGCATTCGGCTTACAAGTGCGCTTTTGTTTTTTTCAAACAAATCGTTTTATTTTGCTGTAACTCACTGCTCCTTTAGGCGTTGCTGTAGCCTCTGTTTTGTCATTTTATTTTCCGCTTCACTCTTTTTAAAGTCTCTGCGAAACCGATGTGTCATGTCAATCCTTAAAAAAATAAGTAAAATAAGTGACAAGCATACTGACAGGAAGGCTGTGAGGTTATCTAAATGAATGCACTGCACATGAGCGGATGGAGCAATGCTTTAGGTCTGCCTCACTCTTCCTCCTGCTCATCGTCCTCATCCTCCCACGCGGCGCTCCGGACGGCCGGCTGCGTCTGGTCCTCCGAGCACACGCTGCCTGCGTCGTCCTCCTCCAGAAACACACTGCTGTCCTGCTCAAACACAAGCACACGCTTCAGAACGGGTCACACTTCTGTGTGTCATCACAGCTTTAGTTTGGGAGCGATGCTCACTGTGAACTCAGGGCTGTCAGCTCAAACTAATAACCGCATATCAGCAAAACAGACTTCATTCCATTGATAACTTACTCTTTCTGACTTATTCAGTCGTATTCAGATTGTATTCATTGATTTAATTTAAAAATGTTGAAAAAGTTTATAAAAATCAATTTATGAATTTGACATAAACGATGACATACATTTAATGAGGTCAGGAAAATTATTAGTGCCGTCAAACGATTAGTTGCATCCAAAATGAAAGTTTTTGTTTACTAAATATGTGTGTATACTGTGCATATTTATAATGTGTATATATACTTTTCTACATCTCTAATACCTAAACTTAACAACTACCTTCCTAACTATTAATAAGCAGCAAATTAGCAGTTTACCGAGGCAAAATCAGTTAATAGTTAAGTGAGAACTGGTCCCCAAACTAAAGTGTGAGCAGCTGTTCTCGTGTGATTCTGCAGCGTGAAACATGTTTAAAAGCTTCCGTGTAGCGACTCGTAGAAGCAGACAAGCTCAAGGTTGTGAGGCTATGTGTTGTAGTGAGTCGCACCGTGAGGCGCTCCGCGAGCCGCTCCTCCGCGCCGAACAGCAGCTCCTCCAGCAGCCGGACTGACGCGTCCTCCCCGCGGAGCGTCGCGCACAGCACCTGGTGCCGCTGCTGCTGACCGCGCTCCTCCGCCGCGCTGCGATCCGGATCCTCGCTAAGCGGCCTCTTCGCCGCCTTCCTCTGCTTTCTGACGGAGGACTCCGACGAAGCCATCGTGAGCACAGTAGAGTAAACACCGCTGCTTTATCTGTGAGTCCCGCAGATCTAAAGCTTAAACTACAGCACAGAACATGTGAGCGGAACTTCTTCTTCTTCTTCTCTGATGGCGGTGCGCTTGCGCCTCCTACCGAGGAGGAGTGTGACGTTGAATCCTTGCCGCCTACAGCTTTATTTCCTTAAATAAGAAAGAGCTTTGTATGCCGTTTTAAAGTACTGTCTATGAATAAATGCCTGACCAGAATAAAGGTGACCAGATTTCTGAAATGAAAGCCGGGGACATTTCCTAGTTCAGAGGTCAAAATATTAGGGAAATCTCACTTGTGATTATTTACGAATTAAAAAACAGGGACATTTTTTTTTTATGTTTTTGTTTTTAAATAGTTGTTGGTTCCATATTAATAATTACAGTGATGTTGGAGGATCAAACATACCATAGTTTTTGAATACAGTTCACCAAAAATCATATTATGAAATAAATATAGCAAATAGCAAACATGTGACCCTGGACCACAAAACCAGTCATAAGGGTCAAGGTCATAAGGGTTTTGAAATTGAGATTTATACGTCATCTGAAAGCTGAATAAAGCTTCCTATTGGTGTATGGTTTGTTAGGATCGGACAATATTTGGCCAAGATACAACTATTTGAAAATCTGGAATCTGAGGGTGCAAAAAAAAAAAAATCAAAATATCAAGTAAATCACCTTTAACGTTCTTAGCAATGCATGTTACTAATCAAAAATTAAATTTTGATATATTTAAGGTAGGAAATTTACTAAATATCTTCATGGAACATGATCTTTACTTAATATCCTGATGATTTTTGGCATTAAAAAAATGGATAATTTTAACCCATACAATGTATTTTTGACTATTGTTACAAATATACAGTGCTTTGTGAAAGTAATCATACCCCTCAATTTTTTTCACATTTTGTTCCTGCCTTATGTTAAACTGCTTTAAATTACTTTTTTCCACATCAATCTACACTCCATACACCATAATGGTAAAGCAAAAAAATGGTTTTTAACATCTTTGCAAATGTAGTAAAAATGAAACACTTAAATGATTCCATTGCATAAGTACTCATACCCGTATCTGGGACAGCTGAAATTTAGCTCAGGAGCATTCATATTGCTTGTAGATGTTACTACCCTTCGAGTGAAGTTAACCTGTGGCAAATTCAATTGAATGGGTATGATTTGGAAAGGCACACACATCTTAATTAAAGGTCTAACAGCTGATAATGCATAACAGAGCAAAAACCAAGCCCTGAGGGCAAAAGAACTGCCTGTAGATCTCAGAAACAGGTTTGCGTCAAGCCACACATCTGTGTTCAATGCTGCTGCATTGAAGGGTCACAGAAGCATGTAGTCTCTGTTAGCCTTAATGGAAGATGTTTGAAACAACCAGGACTCTTCCTAGAGCTGGCCAAACTGAGCAATTGACCGAGAAAGGCTTTGGTTAGTGTGGTGACCAAGAAGCTGATGGTCCCTCTAGTTGAGCTCCATGATCATATGTGGAGAGAGGAGAAACCAAAAGGACAAACATCACTGCAACACTCCAGCAATCTGTGCTTTATGGCGGTGTGGCCAGACTCCATCCTCTAAAAGTAAGCAGTATATATTAAAATCCCACGCATGGCTTTAGCAGACATGCATACATGATACTAAGCGGGGCAGACGGTGCCTGAGGCCTCCCGAGCTCAACAGTGCCCCACAATTTTGCCACTCCAAAGAGAAAGGAAAAACTGAACTTGCATCATATGACCCCTTTAAGGCAATTATTATACAGCATTTTATGCGTGTAGCATTACTTCGAGCCTGTCAATCAACATTAGGATTACCAACCACCCACAGGATAACGCAAGGACATCTCTGACAAAATTTTGTCCCCATGTGTTCAGAGATTAAAATATAAAGCTTATAAAATGTTTTTCATATATTAGCGCTACAACCCAGAATCTGCCTCACCTAAATTTACAGTCAGGAGCCGCTACTGGTACCATCCCAAAAGTAAAGAGTGCTGGTAGCAGCCTCATGGGCTGTTTTTCAGCAGCAGTGACTGAGGGACTCTTCAGAGTAGAAGAAAAGCTCAATTCACCAAAATATTGAGATAGCCTTAATGAAGACCCAGTCCAGAGCATTCCGGCTCACCTTCCAACAGGACAATGACCCTAAGAACACAGCAAGAGTGGCTTATAGACAACTCTGTGAATGTCCAGCCCGAGCATGAGCTTGAATCCAATCAAATATTTCTGGAGAAACCTGAAAATGTGTGTCTGCCCCCATTCAACTTGACCGAGCTTGAGAGGAGAAGAGATGAGGAAAAGAATGGCAGATAATTGCCAAATGCTGATGAGCAAAGCTTGTCGCATCATACCCCAAAAGACTTGAGGCTGTAAAGGTGCTTCAGCTAAGTACTGAGTTAAGGGTTTGAATACTTATGGGACATTCTACCAGAAATGTACATTATCTGTCCTTGACTTGTTACAGTGAATAAAAAGTATTACATCCAAAAAATGTCTAAAACTGACTGATGGTTGATTTCTGTGAGTTGTTCTGTAAAGGAATATGTCATTCATTAGGTTCTCAGATATTTTTTAATTTATTAAAAACACTTTTGAAAATTACAAATCCTGTTCTTGTCCTTGTCCTCCGCCAAATTTGACCTACAGCTTTCATAGTTTTGTTATGCTAAAAACTGTTATTTAGAAAAAAAACTCCATCAATAACAAGTTTAAGTTGTTATCATTCACATCAACTGATTAAAAACATGAAATTATACATAAATTCTACAAATAAATACTATTTTACAACTGTCCCCATGTTTTCAGTCAGTCCTGTCACGTTTACATAAAACTCAACAAAAAATGCGCCTTTAAAGGTATGGCTCAAAGGAAGTGACATAATTTGACTGAGGTGAAGCTGACACTGATCAAGGGTGAGTTCTATCATTGAATTGTATGATTTTAAGCTTGTTTTTTTTTTTTAGGAGGACGAGCTAAAGGGTCAGGCCCTGTCATGGTAAAACATCCCACAAAATAATGCATTTTTTTTTAATCCAAAACATGTCTAAAAAAGTTACTGAATTTCCTTGATTGCATGTTAACAGTTTTTATGC
>NW_015555999.1:7115-7729 GCF_001515605.1 Sinocyclocheilus anshuiensis | reverse complement strand
TTTATTTTTATTGTATCTGGCCATGTTATTGTTAAATGGAATTTTAATAAATTGTTAAATGAAATATGAGTAGTCAATATACGATAGCTTATGACAACTTGATTGATGACTTTGACCTTTGACCCATAATTATATCCACATGCGACCTTTGACATCATAATAATTTCCATATGCGAATCCGGCCGTCAACGTTTGAGCTCCGGGGGAGACAAATTATGTTTTTGTAAGAGACCAAGGATGACAGGTGATAAATTAAGCAATGTTTTTGAAGATATTATGGAGCATTCCCACATCCGGACTCGTCTGTGGACCCATCTGTGTCTTACGTGCCCCCGTGGTATCAGGTTGCTGTGTGTCATGCTCGCGCTCTCTCTCTCTCTCTGTATGGGAGCTGTGAGAAAAACAAGGACGTGTTGATGAACAATAAACAGAATAAATAAACAATTCTAACAGATCGTGAGATCGTATCACAATGTGTGTGTGTGTGTGTTGGAGTATATAATTTGACGGCAGTATTAAAAGTTTCTCAGCATATGAATGAAATTGGGGATAAATCAATAAAAATATAAATTGCCTTACATTTTTCAGGGAGAGACAGGCTTCCTCGCGCAAGC
>NW_015555999.1:250-6935 GCF_001515605.1 Sinocyclocheilus anshuiensis | reverse complement strand
GCATATCTGCACATAGTATATGCTTTACAATTTTGTCTTTATCACTGTCTTGGTACATTAAGCCACTTTAAGCATTTTAGAAAGTCCCCTGTTCAAGTTCTGCTCATTCACAAGCCTAGTGAGAGTCATGCTCGCAATGAAGGTAATGTTAACTATTAAACCAACCAAATCAAAACTTTCAAAAACACACAGCAATGTGAATCTTTTATTGAGTGAGAGTCAGTGGGTTTAATCAGTGAATATTAACAGATTTACTATTCGGTGTCTTCTCCGCGACCTCCTTCCCTTGGTGTTTTTACACATAGAAAAGGCGTTACGTCACATTCTCATTCTTTATATGGTCCCACTCTAAAAGAGTGTTAAAGTAACACTGAAGCAGTGTTAAAGTTAATGAGATAATTATGTGATTAATTAAGTGTTGATTGAGCATTAGTAATGAACAGCTGCTGTTAACAAGCACAATCACTGAAGAAAAGAGAAACAAGACTCACAACTGACTTCAGCCACAGCCTTAGATGAAATCAACTGAAATAAAAGACATTAAATCTCTCAAGATCTCAGCAGAAGATGATTAATCATCTCCACAAACAGTATCACCAGCTTCATGCATTACTAACCAGTTTGACTTTATTTCTGGAGTATCTAAAACAGAAGTTCTTTATTGAGAATTAATGCGTAGATGTTTGTTTGTTTTTCAACTTACCGTTTTGGTGAATAGTGGTTGCTTTAGTTGCCTCTTGACCCTTGATTTTTCAAGTTTAAGTTTCTTCTTGGCTGGCACAATTGTGTGTATTAGACATACTTATAATAAAATCAAGTCATGTCTCTGATTTTATTTATTGAAAACTGCAGTGCTTTTATGATTTCTATATTGTTGCAGCTGAGAAAATGTCAAAAACTTCATAAACAAATGTTATAAATATGGATCATAAAGAGGTTTAAATTCTGGCACTCATAGACATGAAGGATCAGCATGTGAATCTCAGCGATGGTGACAAAATATTCTGATGATTTTTGAACGTTACAAAACAAGGCAGTAAAAAGTCACAACAATTCATAGACATGAAGAATCAGCATGTGAATCTCAGCAATGGTGACAAAATATTCTGATAATTTTTATGTGATTTTTGAATGTCACAAAACAGGGCAGTAAAAAGTCACAACAAAAAATAAAAGCAAATAGTAAAATTAAAAGAGGATCCTAAGACAATGCAGCTGCTTAATTTATTAATGTCGCAATGCATGCTGGGAGCCATGGATGAGTTATGATTGGTGCACCCAGAATACACTGCAGCATGAATCTGTCTGATTATCGTCACCATTGTTGAGATTCATATGTTGATTCTTGATGTCTGCGTGTCTAAACTGTACAGATGTTCTAAACTGGTGTGCAAAGTGTTTTCCTGATAATTTTTTATATGATTTTTGAACGTCACAAAACAAGGCAGTAAAAAGTCAACAAAAATAAAAGAAAATAGTAAGAATAAAAGAAAAGACTAAGACAATGCAGCTGCATAATTTATTCATGTCGCAATGCATGCTGGGAGCCATGGATGAGTTATGATTGGTGCACCCAGAATACACTGCAGCATGAATCTGTCTGATGATCCTCACCATTGTTGAGATTCATATGTTGATTCTTGATGTCTGCGTGTCTAAACTGTACAGATGTTCTAAACTGGTGTGCAAAGTGTTTTTAAAGCACTTCATATTTAATTAAAATACAGTCATGATCAATAAAATAAACTATATTACACATCACCACTGATGACCTCAGTGAACCTGGCTACAACATGACAACTACGTCGTTATCAAAAAAAAAAAAGGCCAATATAATCTGAGCACATTTTCTCTTGGTTTTTCTTGCCATAACAAATGTGTTTCATAAACACAGTTACAGCAACCAGAGAAAAACTAATGTTTAACAAAAAGAGCAAAACAAAAGGAAATTGTAAGAATAAAAGAAAATAAGAAGACAGCTGCATATAATTTATTCATGTCGCATTGCATGCTGGGAGCCATGGATGAGTTTTGATTGGTGCACCCAGAATGCACTGCAGCATGGAGCTTTATGTTGACTGTCACCATTGTTGAGATTCATATGCTGATTCTTGAAGTCTGTTTGATAAAGAAAATGTAAAAATTTAAGAGCAGAATAAGTTTCCAAAGTCTATCAGGTTAATTTTAAAACTGTCAGATCTTGAACTATGTGCAACATAAAATCAATTCCAAAATAGACAAATATCTGCCAGTGTTTCTGCTACAATTTTAATTAACCACTCAAGTCACTGTATGCTGGATATGTCTTTGCTGAAACATAACCATCACTTTACCACACTTTCTCTTGGCTTTTTTTTCTCACCATAACTAACATGTCTAAACAAACACACAGCTATGGCAGCCAAATACGTTCAAATTTTTTAAGTCAGGGGTCAAGAGCACAACTAAAGTAAACACTGACCTCGATAATGGTAGTTCAAATGAAACAAACATCAACATCTAAAGTCAATCTGGTTAGTAATGTGTGAAGCTGGTGATGCTGTTTGTGGAGTTGTTTAATCATCCTCTGCTGAGATCTTGAGTGATCTCTTTTTCTGTTCTTGTTTCTCTTTCTTTCAGTGATTCAGTTTGTTAACAGCAGGTGTTCATCAATAATTCTCAATCATCATTCAATTACTAAACTAATTATCTCATTAACTTTAGCACTGCTTCAGTGTTACTTTAACACTCTTTTAGAGTGGGACCATATATGCTCTGAGCAGCGTTAATTTAACACTCGGGATTTTACTGTGTATCTAAAGCAATTTAGAGTGTAGTCTAAATATATTCTAACTTATTGTTAAAATAGGAGAAAGGCGTGTAGATCCACAATAAATCCAAACAAGGAGACAGCATCTATATAGATAGTTTGCAAATGATTTATACGTGCTTTGTTACTGTATACTTATTATAAAGTGTTACCAAATTAATCTAAATTCTAAATCAAATTAATTAATCAGAATTTTAAGAAATGGTTATTGTATACTTTGGTAATTTGTAATGCAACTGCCCTTAGACGCTTCATTGGAATAAACCCAGAAAGAGGCTCAAAGACCTGCAGAGGCAAGGTAGTCTCCAAGAAGACGGGGAAGGTGGCGAATAAGAAATCTGCTACAGTCAATCCAAAGGTTGCCTCTCTACTAAAAAAATCTCATGGATTTCGAATGGGATTTCATCTAGGCAAGTGAAGTTGCACATACATTTTCATTAAATACAGTTATTAATAGAACATATTTCACCGTTTAAACACGTATACAATATTTCTTACATTTAAACTTGTTTAACTTTAATTTTAGAAGTAAAAAAACATTACATTTAAAAGTAATCAGTCATCGCATCCCTGTAGTTTGCTTTGCATAAAATAAAATAATTTACAGCAAAGAAACGGTTTTATAGATAAAATATCCACAAATCTATATTTGACCAAAAAATGCAAGTCGTCGGCGGCACTGAGAACTACTCTGAAGAGGATGCAGTCCGCACTCATTACAACCCCTTTGTTGTTGCAACTGTCCGGTCCCAGGAGCTGGGTTACACAAAAACTACCCAAACACAAAAAAAAAATGTTTGGGTTGAAATAAAATAATGATTTTATTAAAACCATTATTTTTTTTAGAGTACATGCACACTATAAAAGCAACTGATGCAAGCTGTTAATCAGTTAAGTTGGTCCACTAATGTTGCCCGAATGCACCGTTACCTCTCCGTCCTCTAATCACTTGCCGGACCGGTCACCCCACTTTGTTCCGGGACCTCGCAATTTACAAATTAAGCACTGCTCATACTAGTGGTGTGGAAGAAACTGTTGTTATTTTAGTCGAAGCGTAAAAACGAAATTTAAAAGGTAAAATAATATAAAATCATCAGTCGATACAAAATAATGATGTCGACTAATTATCAGCGTCGACGCAGTTGATTATATCGAGCAATTGTGACAGGCCTATTTACAATAAAACTTGAACTGATAAGAATAAATTACACAATTGGCAATTAAAAAGAGAAAAGAAGCTGAAAACGACATATTCTACTGTACAATAGTGATATATTTCTGTCACAATTACTTCACATTAGACCAAACTTTTATTTTGAAGGGTTGATGAGAAGAAGCTTGATTTTTATTTTTTTTTTTGTGTGTGTGTGTACATGAAATGACGATAGTTTTTCTCAAATAAAACTGTAAAATGCTGGTAAAGCAGCTTTCAAAGAAGCTCTTATGTGAAGTTCATGTATTCCTGTCATCATATGGTGAGAAAACGGGCGCTGAAAACACCACAAGCATCACGTGTGCTTCAGTATGTTTGTAGTAAACAAAACCACGCGTCTGCGCCATTCATTCACACAGAGACACACAGAACATGCAGTAATAATATTTAAATAGTCTTTTTGCGGTTTAATATTCACCTACACTAATCCACATCGCGATTTCAGTAGGTGTACAACACTATTTTAATGTATTCATCCAAAATTTGACTAATTCCGTTTTCATGACTGGATTCGGTGATTCTGTTTTCCACATCGTTGAAATCATAGGGCCCCAAGTTACCGAAATGTTTGTGTAGTATTATATGTTGCTTTTTGTCATGTTCTTTTGACATTCTTTTGATGTTATTTTAACTTGCAAAGCATTTTTTTCAATGTTTGTTTCAGACTACACCCGTCCCTGGCTACACTTGCATCAGATTTGGTGACAGTTTTATGTTTCTGAAACGTTCTTGGACTGTTCTGCAAATCCTTACCAGGTTTTGACTTTTATTACACCAAAATAAGATTGTTGTTCAGAAGTTGTTTGCCATTTCTGAAAGGCTGTTTTTAGTGGAACGTACACTCCAAGCCGATGCTATGTCATACTCATAGCACACAGATACACCTTAAATGGCAGCTTGTTTTGTGGTTATATAGTCAACTTAAATCAGTTTAAATATGTCTACAGACTTCTGCAGGGTTCATTTTGCACATTGTCTCTTTTGTAATGCTATGGTTCATTTTTCTTCTCTCTTCATCTCATCTTTCTCTAACATGCACAAAAGACTGATTCTTCCATTGGATTGCAAATTGATTCTTCCATTTTGATTGCTTTTTTGAGAAAGCATTTGAATTATTGCTTGGGCACTTAAATAAATACTGTGCTATAAGAAATACCCTCTTGGTCTTCTCTTTTCTGTGTATTTGCTGCCACTTTTTTGTATAAATGAAACCACAATGCCAGTTTGTGAATTTGTTCAAGTACAGATATTTATAATAAAGTTAATGATTAGCAAAATTGCCAGTTCTTCCGTTTAATTAAAGAAAAAAAAAAATCTAGAATACAGTAATGAAACTGTAAAATTACGGTACACGGCTGGAAACCCTGCTGCCAGTATATTACCGTTAATTTACAGGGACATTTTTTACAGTGTAATTACTAGCTTACTACTTAATGTGTGTTTCTTATAGCAGTTAAAATGTAGTTTTAATTTAGTGATTTTTAACTTTTAGTTTAGTGATTTTAATGCTTTAAAGATCAATGTTAGATTGTAAAGTTCTAATGCTATCTGTTCTAAAAGGTACAGCTGTCATAAAACCAGAGAAAAAGGATGCGTGGCTATGTGAGAGAGTCAGCGGTAATATCATTGTATTCCTATTGCTCATTTGTGAGTCACCTAGGATAAAGGCGTATGCAAAATCATTAAAATTGAACTCTGAGAAAAGGATAACGAGTGATTCAACCTTTTATTTACCTTTTATTATGTGAAGAAAATGATCAAATTGTTATTACAAATATAGTGATGACATTACAGTTTATCTAGCCAGAAAAGAAAATATCTGCATGCCAGCATGTTTTTGTGTAATATGAAACTGACTAGCTCTTCAATAATTTCACATATCACGGAACCATAATGTATTTGAACAAGCATCACACATAAATCCGTTACACACGTACATAGACAGAGAACCTCATCAATGTACATCTCATCGCTACATTCAGACATCACATCCAGAATTTTTCTGGTAGTTACACAGATTGACTCTTTGCCGGTCATATACAAGCTCGTCAAATCGGGCCACGGGCCATTTCATTTTTGAGATTTGTTTCACGCTTGGAATCCACCGTACGATCATGATTCGGATTGCATGCATGATCGATGACTGTGTGCATCAGATCAATCATTTGGTCTCTGTAATGCTGTTTAAATACATTATGGTTCCGTGATATGTGAAATTATTGAAGAGCTAGTCAGTTTCATATTACACAAAAACATGTTGGCATGCAGATATTTTCTTTTCTGGCTAGATAAACTGTAATGTCATCACTATTTTTGTAATAACAATTTGATCATTTTCTTTACATAATAAAAGGTAAATAAAAGGTTGAATCACTCGTTATCCTTTTCTCAGAGTTCAATTTTAATGATTTTGCATACGCCTTTATCCTAGGTGACTCACAAATGAGCAATAGGAATACAATGATATTACCGCTGACTCTCTCACATAGCCACGCATCCTTTTTCTCTGGTTTTATGACAGCTGTACCTTTTAGAACAGATAGCATTAGAACTTTACAATCTAACATTGATCTTTAAAGCATTAAAATCATTAAACTAAAAGTTAAAATCACTAAATTAAAACTACATTTGAACTGCTATAAGAAACACACATTAAGTAGTAA
>NW_015555999.1:0-124 GCF_001515605.1 Sinocyclocheilus anshuiensis | reverse complement strand
CCACAGTGCAACAGAATGACAGTGACAGAACAAAAAACACAGATAATAAAAAATAAAAATAAATAAAAAATAAAACATTTAACAAGTAAATAAGGAATAAAAATATACAAATCGACAATTGTAT
>NW_015555998.1:0-612 GCF_001515605.1 Sinocyclocheilus anshuiensis | reverse complement strand
TTTTAGCAACGTCATTTGACCCCTTTAAATATATTTATATATAATATAAATAATATGAATATAAATATATACTTGTAAATACATGTATTTACACCTGCATGTGTGTGTATTTATATCTACACAATAAATATATACAGTACACACATATTATGTAAACATTTTTTTTTTATTTTGGATGCGATTAATCGCGATTAATCATTTGACAGCACTAATATATTGTACCATATTGATATAAAAATACAAAGAGAAAGAAAGTATATTCCATTTTATGGAAGAATATTTAGGGCTTTTTTCAAAAGGAATTGCAAATTGTATTTTCAGTTGCGTTTTCCATATGTGGACGCATAAATTGTGACATAATCCAAATGCAATTGCAAATCCTGCATTACCGTTTGCATTTTCGCTTTCGCGAACGCGCAGTGACTGCCAAATTTCAAATGAAAAAGCAAAGTCCATTTGCAACTGTATTTCCCATGTCTTAGGAGTTACGAGCCTTTCATATTTAAATAGCAATATTAATTACCACGTCTGCTTTTTCACTCTCGCTGCGTCGCGCGTGTAACCTGCCAATTCCTTTTGCATTTGAATTTCCGATGTCTACATGGAAAGCTG
>NW_015555997.1:1431-3237 GCF_001515605.1 Sinocyclocheilus anshuiensis | reverse complement strand
TCTGTGGTGTACCTTGCAAAGGAAGCATGAGAACATTTGAGCAAGTGTAACCCCTCTGCCCCGGGTTCTCACCGCCACACCTCGTTCTCGTTCCGAGTGGGTCTTGAACCCGGGCCTCCGGCATGGGAGGCGGACGCACTAACAAGTAGGCTAAAGACTGCAGCCTCTAGCGTCAGTCGCTAGTGCGTCTCTTGAGATCAGGGGAGTAAGGTTTACCTGCACAGCACCTACTCGCTGGCCTCCGTTACACTAGACGCTGGAGGGAGGGGGGAGTCAAACCTCAGTGTTCTGAATTCTCACTCGGATTTCCTTGACCCTTGGACTTTCCTTGGCAGTGCCCACATCAATGCCATACACCGTTGTTTGAATGAACGTGTAGAAGTTGCACAAGGCCTCATCATACGACACAGCAAATACAAAGTGCGCCTTAAAGAGTTCATCAAAGGCTGCAACAGCTGTCTGCGTCATGCAGGGAATGGCCTTCTGGTCCAGGATGATGTAAAACTTCTGAATGCTACTCCTCTTTTCTCCAACACAGAGGAGGAAGGGCTGTGTAGATCCAACTCGCTCAAGAAATGTCTTGATGCTCGTCCCCACCTAAGAGCATATGATGAGAGATTTTAAACAATGTTTTGTATAACAGCTGACAGATCTTTCATGTTCAAATTCACAAATAAAATTCTCATCCTCAGAGGTGTGACATATGAGAAACGTACACAAACAAATAACATTTGTAAAATGTATTATGTTGAGATCTACATTAACCAAAATTAACAAATGCAATGCAAGTATTATTCAGTGTATTTACATTACATCAGTAACAAATTAAATTTTATTGTAATATGTTAATGAAAGCTTTGTTTCGCCCTTGAATTGTAGAAAAATTTTAATGTGAGATGTGAAGAGATGAAGTTGTCTGCCTAGTCCTATATTTTTGAACCTGTATAGTATCTTGACATATCTGACATTCAGTTAAAGAAAATCTTTGAAAATAAGATGCAAGCACATGCACTTAACAACACTGGGAAATACAGTAAGAATGACAGATGGCAATATTGCATTGATGTCAAATAATATACAGACACTTGTGATCTTATCACAATTGTGTGTTGTTGTTCAAGGTTGCAGCAATCTTGGCAATTGTAAACAACCTACAGTTAAGCTTGGCTTTATTGCTTTGCAGAAGGATTGTGCATGAGGATGATGATTATGATGATGATGATAATGATGATACTATACAATGATAAAATGCACATTCAATAGTATTAATATAGTACTGATCGGATCAAGTAAATTTGTATAGTAGCTAAATAAATTAAATTTTCCCTGATATTTTTTTTTTAATCTGATAAAATTCTAAAATTCAAAATTTGATTGCAAGCAGCAGTTGTGCATTGATTTCCATACTCTAGTTTAGTGTGCAGCACGTCTAAGTGGAGAATTGTGTTCATTGATCATTACTTGATGTATTCAGTACTAATTAGCAACATCTGTTTACATACTACAAACAACATGATTACACATTCAAAGCCCATCTTCATCGGAGTTACAGGGTTTGTTACTGTAATGTGGTGTTTGGGTTTTGGTTCATGTTCATGTTTTCATGTCTTTTATTTTGTAATTGTTTCACCCTGTTTGTGTCATGCTTCCCTTGCCCTCATGTATTCATGCCATTGGTTCTCTTGTTCATTGTGTCATGTTCTGATTGGTTGTCCTAGTCATGTGTCTTGTTTCCCATTGGTTTGTTCTTGTCATGTGACCCTCTTGTTTGCTATAAGTAGCCATCATGTTGCCATTGTCTCTGGT
>NW_015555997.1:308-1085 GCF_001515605.1 Sinocyclocheilus anshuiensis | reverse complement strand
CAATACTTTCCTTAAAGACATTTTCCGTTTTGGTTTGGACAAAAACATTTCACAGTTAATGCCACGCAATACCCCACACTGGTTACTGGAACAATACATTGACTTTGCACTACGTTTGGCTGGCTCTCCATTTACTGTGGGGATAGTTGATGAGGAATCCTGCTATCCTCCAGTATCCGCCACACCAAAATGTTTTCACGTTACATCTGGGATTATTCAAGTCACGTCAGAGTCTACGGAACCTGCTCACGTCATGTCTGCTACGCCAAAGCCTGCTCACGTCATGCCCGCTACTCCAGGACCTGCTCACATCATGCCAGTTAAGTCAAAGTTTGCTCATGTCATGTCTACCAAGTCAAAGCCTGATCACGTCATATCTGCAAAGCCAGAGTATGCTAATGTCATGTCTGCAAAGCCAGAGTCTGCTAATGTCATGTCTGCTACCCCAGGGCCTGCTCACGTCACGTCTGCCAAACCAGAGCCTGCTTCCGTCATGTCTGCTACACCAAGTCCTCTTCACGTCACGTCTGCCAAGCCAGAGCCTGCTCACATCATACATCATCATCACACTCAGGAGATTCTTCACAATATGGCCGCCATTGAAGAGCTCCGTTGCAAGATGGCCACCACACAAGAGTCTCTAAACAAAATGGCCGCTCTTCAAGAGTCTCGTCACGTCTCAGCTGATCTTCAAGAGTCTCATCACGTCTCAGCTGATCTTCAAGAGTCTCGTCACGTTGCAGCTGATCATCCAGAGTCTCGTCACGACATGGCCGA
>NW_015555997.1:0-228 GCF_001515605.1 Sinocyclocheilus anshuiensis | reverse complement strand
CGGAGTCCCCGGCCAAGATGGCCGCCACGCCTGAGTCCCCGGCCAAGATGGCCGCCACGCCTGAGTCGGACACGGAGCTTGGTCTTGGACTGAAAAGACTGATTGCTAGTGTGATGGACCCACCTCTGATGTCGGTGCGAGCTGCAGGCATCCCAGTGATGTCAGCGCTCTCAAGCCCCACTCTCTTAGAGGTCCTGCCACACTCTGCTGCCCTTCCGGTAATGGCGG
>NW_015555996.1:0-747 GCF_001515605.1 Sinocyclocheilus anshuiensis | reverse complement strand
TACAAATCTGAATATATATAGAAGAAAATCTGAATATGTAAATGTAAATCTGAATTTATAAATATAAATCTGAATATATAAATGTAAATCTGAATATATAGAAGTACATCTGAATTTATAAATGCAAATCTGAATATATAGAAGTACATCTGAATATATAAACTTAAAATGTGAATATACAGTTATAACCATGAATATATCTGAATATATAAACGTAAATCTGAATATATAAATGTAAATCTGAACATATAGAAGTAAATCTGAATATATAACATAAATCTGAATATATAGATACAAATCTGAATATATAGAAGTAAATCTTAATATATAAATGTAAATTGAATATATAGAAGTAAACCGTTTGGTGCCAATTTGAGTGATCAATGCGAGAGACTCGAGAATGGAGTGGAAGTGCCCAGGTGGAGCAGAGAGGCAAAACTACTGACCTGTTCAGGACTTCAAGTGCAGGTCAGTTTCATCTGTAAATAGGCTACTGTAGTTTTGTCTTTGTTTACTTAGTATTAAACTGCTAGCGCCTGTTAGCAGTAGCAGCCTGAACACTGTTTCATGCGGAACAGTGTTGGGCAGTAACTAGTTACTGTAATAATATTACTTTTTGCAGTAACTAGTAGTGTAACTAATTAAAAATAAGATTTCAGTAATAATATTACAGTTTCCATCCATAAAACAGCTCGTTACTTAGTTACTTTTGTTGCCTCAACCTCTACTGTTTTGAAATCCAACAAT
>NW_015555995.1:126368-131690 GCF_001515605.1 Sinocyclocheilus anshuiensis | reverse complement strand
CACACACACACACACACACACACACACACACACACATTTATCTAAATGGGGTCATTGCACAGACTTCTATAGTTTATATATATCATCAAACTGAAACCCACAGTCCAAAAACACAGATAATACAATGCACAAAATAAACAAACAAATAATAATATAATAAACACACACACACACACACATTCTCACTCACTCACACACACACACACACGCAGACACACGCACACACACACACACACACACACACACACACACACACACTTGCTAAAAGTGGTTCTCATCATTGCTTCTATAATTACTCTGTGTGCGGTGTAATGGCAGTGATGCTGGTTGTGGTTCTGCGGGTGAATGATGTGAAAAATAGTTTATATATATCATCAAATTGAAACCCACGGTCCAAAAACACAGATAATAATACAATGCACAAAATAAACAAACAAATAATAATGTCACACACACACAGAGATAACAGTGCACAAACAAGTATGTGGTGTTCTCATGTTACTCTTTTGCTCACGTTACACAATAATATGTTACGCTCCTACAACTAATTAAACATTACAGACGACACAGAAAACTAAAGTCAAACACCGGGAAATTTTCCAAGCTTCAGTCTCATCACACAAATATGATCAGAATTTCTAGACTAACACACACACACACACACACACACACACACGTTTATTTAGCTCCGCTCTTGACTTCCAACATTTCATATATTATGTTCATTATAATGTCTACAGAATGTCAAACAAAATGATGACAAAATCAATAACATTTATGACAACACTTCACAATAAGCACCCAATAGTTGCATAAAATATACACACACACACACACACACACACACACACACACACACGTTTATTTAGCTCTCTAAATGGGGACACTGCATAGCCTTCAATGGTTTTTATATACAGCTAATTACAAATACTGTTTGAATATCCTATTTTTTTTAACAACTGAGGACATTCCCAAAAGGTTTTGCTAATTTTGGATACAAACCAGGATTATTACAGTTACCTAAATTAAGACTAAAACCATAAAAAAACCTTTTCATTACTTACAAAAAAATAAATTAACTAAAATAAAATAACAATAAAAAACTTAAACTTTTTATTTCAGCAAGTTTCCAAGGCAACATTGCTCATTTTCATTTTGTTTAATTTGATGCACTAAAAATAACTAAAATAACATTAATTAAAAGCATCTATACATATTTTTTAAAAAAGCACAACAAAATTAGTCAAATTTTAACTAAAATTAACAAATATAAAATTAAACACCAATTCAAAATATAAAATCTATAATAATGTCTCAATTATAAAACAATACTGGTACAAACACACACACACACACACACACACACACACACACACACACACACACACACACACACACACACACACACACACACACACACACACACACACACACACACACACACACACACACACACACACACACACACACACACACACACACACACACACACACACACACACACACACACACACACACAGAGTCAGCAAAAGAGTGACAGAAACCCACAGAACACCAGATCATAGCAAAAATAACTTTATTACTGAATGATTCCTTCATATAAAACATTTAATAATCAGAATACATAGACTAAATCATGAAATTAAGGAGGAACTTTTCTGTAACACAGACTGATATAAAGACAAACACACACACATTCATAAACTCAGCAGCAGGAAAACAGTATTTGGATGATTACTGTCACGCATTAACGTATAAACAGATGTATTTCTCATGCATATGTCTGTATATGTGAATATAAGGTTTGCTAACAGCTCTGAAAACGAACTCCATTCACATCCTGATTAGTGGTCGACCGATATGGGTTTTTTGACAGCCGATGCCGATATCTTGGAAAGCAGGGTGGCCGATATAAAGCCGATATAATTTGATTTATTTTCATTTATATTTAAGAAATTTTAAATAATTTGAAAATGGATTGGATGGTCTCCAGTGAAGCTGAACTCTCGTCCTGTCAGCATTCAATTCACACGGACCGACCGTCACGCAGAGAACACGCGATCATGCTGGATACACATACACACTTCAACTAGATTTGACTAAGTCTGCAAGGTTTATGAAATTAAATGTTCATTAGTCATTCAAAGATTTGTTTAAATTATATAAATGTATATTTGCTGAATGCTGACGGCAAATGAGAAAGTATTATAATGTTTGCCTTTCTATTGCTAATAATATTAAAGCAATCGTTATAATACTTTTTGTATACATTTTAATACCTTTGTTTAACAGTTCTATCTGATTATTAGATAGACTTCTATTCGTATTAGACAGAACTGAACGACGACACTGCTCACATTCTCCCTCTTGTTCGCTACAAAATAAAAGTCCCGCCTCGAACACATCGGCCAACCAGAAAAACTTATCGGCCGATGCCGATATTTGAAAAATGCCAAATATCGGCCGATATATCGGTGGACCACTAATCCTGATCTTACTGTGAACGATTCGTCAAAAACGAAACTTCATAATCTCTTAATCATAAGAAAAGCTCACTCCACCTCTGAAAAAAGACTCATCACATTACGGGTTGTTTCATGTTACGGAATTCGAGATGTTCTAGTTAGTTCAGGAGCAATTCCTTCTGTGTTTTCAGCTTATTTGACTCTTTCACCCGCTTCTCACTTCCAGTCGAAGGTTCTTCCGACCAGCTGGAAGAACTCTCGGTTGGGTTCGTGAAAGAAGCGGTGGAGTTTGCGCAGGATTGCCGGCGCCATGCGCGGATGCTTGCGACCTTTAGAGCCGTGCAGGCATCGCTCGCGCCGGCGGTCGTGCAGACAGAAGAAGCCCTTGGTCTGGTTGAAGTAGAAGTTGGAGGCGTTTATCTGCGGCTCCAGATGAAGGAACTCCTCCACCTTCTTCATCTCCGGAAGAGGGTTTCTAATCAGCGCGTCTCCGTCCACCAGATGAACGCAGCTCCTGGGAAACACGTCGAGCCAGCGCCGCATGTGGACGTGATACAGACTGCGGTTCAAGGCCTTGTAGTCCAGGTTGAGCTCTCTGTCGCGCATCAGCAGCGTCTCGAGCGTCTGCTGCTGCTTGCGTTTCTCCAGACGGTTGTGGAAGACCTGCGTGTAATCGGACAGCAGTCGCTCGGTTGGCTCGCGGACGATCAGCAGCAGCCGTGCATCAGGATTCATCCGTCGGATGTGCTCAGGAACGCGGGTGGAGGTGAAGTACGCCGGGGTTTTCTCCACCGTCAGCTGACCCGAGCAAGCGAGCGGCATCTGGGACACGTACCAATCCGCGCCGCGCCGGTAGTGACTGTCCCAGTCGAAGAAGTGCACCTCGCTCTGAGCCGCGGCGACATCCGAGTGGAGACTCAGCATCTCGATGAGAGCGCGCGTGCCGCCCTTCCTCACGCCGATGATGATGATGTCAGGCAGGCGGCGCAAGGCGTTGGCGGGGGGGTCAGCGGTGGCGAGCGAAGGGGATTGAGTGACGAACAACAGCAGAGCGACGATAACGGAGGCCATCAACACGACTAACACGTACATGCATGAACGCTCACACGCCTCTGGAGCAAAACACAAACACAGGGTCAACTCCATTAAAAACAGTCTCGACTTCATGAATTATGTGTATTCATAAGAAACCAAAATAAAACATAAAACTTATTTTTTTGTAAAATCTGACATGAAACTAAAATTAAACATCGAACTGTAATTGGAGGATTTGTCAGATTTCACAAAATGCATATGAAACCATAATAAAATATAAACATGTGATTGTAGGAATTTTGATTTTTATCTGATCATTTACAACCGAAATTAACTAAATAAACCTTGACAGTCAGGACTCAAGGTTAAAACATGTTGATTCAGTGATAAAACACTCCATAATCCTCTTCACTTCACTGTTATTTACATATTTATACACTTTTTGACACATTACTGAGCTGAACTGCATGCGGTTTGTATGATTCGCTTTCAAAAGATGATATTTACAGAATAATACGACAAATAACAAGGACATGATCATCTGGTGGTGATCAATATTCGCACCTGCTGATCGGATCCATCACGAGAAACTCCTTAAGAGAAGAAACCAACCATCTGGAGGATCCTCCGCGCCCACACACACACACACACACACACTCTCTCTCACACACACACACACACACTCTCTCACACGCACACACACACTCTCTCTCACACACACACACACACACGAGAGAGAACGTTTCCTCGCACAAGCTTCGCCGCGCCCCGCGCTGACGTCAACTCCGCGGCCCCGCCCCGTTCCGATGACATCAGCGCGGCCCCGCCCACCAGCGTGCCAGCGCTGCATTAAAGTTTTCTGTAAACACTTGCATGTTCATATTTCATAATTGTTTAAGGATGTACTGTCTGGTTTTAGTCACAAACTGTGTGATGATGATTCTTTTAATGCCTTCGTTTGTATCATTGATATTTTTATTCTTTTATGTGTGCACAGCACTTTGATAAACACTTGCTGTTTTTAAAAAGTGCGTTATAAATAAACTTTGACCTTGACTTTGACATTTATTTATTTTAATATTCTGAGATGATGCTGCTTATGTTCATACTGCAGTCCCAGCTGACAAAAATATGTTCTGAGAATGCTTTGCTAAAGTTCTCATTAAAACATTATTTCTGAATGTTCTCTGAATGTTCAAAACGCTCAGAATGTTAACCGTTCAAAAATGTGTTTGTTAAAAACAATGTTACGTTTGATTGTTTGACAAACATTATGGGAATGTTACTTTTGAACATTGTCTAAACTATCTCAGATGAACGTCTAACTAAAATCTGTCAAAAGTTAGGGTATAAATAATGTTTTTGTGCGAACGCTTTGAGAACATTATTAAAGACCAGACAACAGAGTGAATGTTCTATTAACGTTACCGGAAGAACGTTTGTACAACTTTGCCAGAACGTTCTCTGTTCACTTGTGCAATTCATGAGCAGATCATGTTTAATATCAGATCAGCGCCATTAGCAAACATGATGACACACACATCAGCTCAATGCACTTCACTTCCTCCAGCGAGTCAACAGACCAATCACAGGAAACAACCACTTAAACCCCAGCTGACTAACACACACGTTTGTCTAGTTATGTAAGTGATCGCTGCAGTGGAGCGGATTTATAATGAAACGCTCTCAATGTTCCTGCAGCTCTTTGGTTTGTTTAGTGCACCATACACACCATAAACAGAAGATTCACAGACACACACACACACACACACACACACACACACACACACACACACACACACACACACACACACACTCACAC
>NW_015555995.1:124658-126176 GCF_001515605.1 Sinocyclocheilus anshuiensis | reverse complement strand
ACACACACACACACACACACACGAATCTCTGGAGCAAAACATCTGCAGCTCCGACTTCTGCAAGCATGAAAACACGCGTGTGATCTGGAGAAATCTGCATGTAACGGAGCCGCAGACATCACTGGAATACCTGAGAAACCTGCAGCGTATTCAAACACATCAACGACAGACACAGCAAAACATGTGATCATGTGAGGAATGTGTGAAATTACTGGAGTTTGAGAGTTCAGATCTCAGACATTCTTCTGGAAACATCAACAGTAAATAGTAAACATGGAAATCAAAGCAAGCATTTGTTGGTTTAGTTAGTTCAACCCTGTTACCATCATGCATATCGTCTCCTTTTATTGTAATGAACAATCCCATAGAAAATAAAAATAAATAAAAACTCTTTAGTTAAACATGCTAAAGCCTCTTTTTCATCACTTCATCTCATGTTTTGTTCATATTGAGTCATTCAGCTTGAGAAGCATATTTAAGCACATTATTCAGACTATTCAGATCCACCTGGATATCACAATTATTATGTTTTTTCAATCAAAATGATTGTTTTTGTGGAACGTTTCAGTATTTTGTAGATAATTTGCGATGTTATTTTTTTATAATTACCACATTTATAATTTAATGTATGAGACTAGACAATAGTCATGACAGGAAAAATCCCAAAAGGCTGAGTTGTGTCTTTAAAATGCTGTCTTTACGCAACTTTAACATAACTTTAAATAAACAAGTTTTATTAAAAATAAGAACAAAGCAGCAAATTACATATAAATTAAATGTATTTTATATAAAGTTTTTCATGTAGGTTTAATATTGAAAATACTATAGAAATTGAATCAAATGCAAAAATGAAACACGTCACTGTAATAATTAAATACACAGATCCATGTTAAAGCTACTACAGTTATTCAGTCAAGAGCAGTGTGTGATAATCTCTTGATCTAAAGCAGGGCTGTCAAACTCAATTCTTGGATTGAGATCAAATCAAAGCTAAAATGGTGCAGTGCTGTGTGACGTGTGATTGACACACTGACCTCTGACCTGCCGCTGCTCACTAACACAAGTGTGTGTCCAGTCAAACACACTGTGAGCAGAACACTGGAGCAGAATGAGAGGGTTGTGTGCGTGTGTGTGTGTGTGTGTGTGTGAGTGTGTGTGTGTGTGTGTGTGTGAGTGTGTGTGCATTACATCAGAGGGAAAATACAGCTAAAGCCTGTTAGAGGCCAAAACATCCCCAGCTCATGTCTGGAGAACAACATCTACTGACGACTGGAAACGCCTCTGACCTCGACATACAGTATAGAACAATTTTTAATATGTATTTGCTCCTTTTCTATTTTTAAAGTCCAAAAACATCCACTAGAAATTTTATAGAAAAAAGCAAGATCAAATGATAGATAGACAGAAAGATTCTCAAGCATGTTAAACCGTTGATTGTGTATTTAATTTACTATGATTTTACTGTCTGTCTGTGTGTGTGTGTGTGTGTGTGAGAGAGAGAGAGAGAGAGAGAGGGGG
>NW_015555995.1:117303-124149 GCF_001515605.1 Sinocyclocheilus anshuiensis | reverse complement strand
AGAATAGGAGTGTTTGTGGATCACAGTGCAGGAACTCTGTCCTTCTACAGCGTCTCTGACACAATGAGCCTCATCCACTCAGTCCAGACCACATTCACTCAGACGCTCTATCCTGGGTTTGGGTTGTTTAGTATTTTTGGTTCTGGATCATCAGTGAAACTGTGTTGATGAATCAGAATAGACTGACGAGAGATTCTACCCATAATGCTTTGAGCTGCATGATGAATCAGTAACAGTGAGATGTTATAGAGTCTCTTCTTTTCTCTTCATGACATTAATACTGCAGCTGAACTTCTGTCAGTGAAATAACATGTCAGAATAAATGTGTAATAAATCCTCATATAGACAGTAAGATCAGTGTGTGTGTGTGAGTCCTGCTGAGTGACCATGTATTTGCTTTTCTCTGTTTGAGCGCTGTTTTTATTGTCATGCATTTAATTATTAAACGAGCATTTAATTTTTTTACAGTTTAATTCTTTTTTACTTTTAAGTTACAGATTGTTAATAATTTGTGTTAAAACATATAAATGACATGAATTTCACGCTACTATAGCCGATATTATTCTATAAGCAATTTCATGACATTCAAGGAAAATAGTCTTGTACTTTTTGAAATTCATTTGTCACCCCACATTTTTTAAAATGCTTAATGTAAAAATGTTTAGTATGGCATTAAAAAAATGAACTAATGGTTTTATGTGTTTGAGTGTGTGTGTGTTCAGGTATACCCTACGTTATCGGGAAAGAATATCACCACAAAGATGGCAATATCCAAAATCCTTGTCCTTGTAGGAACATTTTTTGGGTCCCTATGAGGAAACAAGCCTATAAATCACACAGAATGAGTTTTTTGAGAATATACAAATGCAGAAAGTTTCCTGTGAGGGGTAGATGTAGGTAGCGATAGCATATATAGTGTGTCCAGCAGGGGTCAGTGTGTCTTTGCTGTGCTTCAGTGTTTGCATCTGAACTTCATTCTGCTTCACTCTTTAGTTTGTTTTTCTCTTTCAAAAACAAAGATACAGAGATACTTAACGTCAAACAGAACACAAATAAAAATGGGGGATACATATAACAAATATACATCATGGAGGTTAAAACATTACATTTTACAAATACAATTTTTTTATATGAGAGACGTTTTTATACATTTCTTGTTCCTAGTGATTGAAATCAACGAGTAATAAAATATAGTTTAAGTTCTTTACAGAAAAACTTAAAAGAGGGACTAATAGACATTATGTTTGCTTTATGGACATGGAACTTCCCAAGAAGAATTATCACCTTTAAAGTGTTATCAACTACATCTGATCCAGTATTACAGTTCAAAAAAAGGATCATAAATTCATCTATTTTAATTATTTTATAAACATATCAAAAACCAACATAGACCCCTGCTTCCAAAAGTCTTCAGAATATTTACAGTTACAAAATAAATGTGTAAGTGTTTCATTTTCTAAATTACAAAAAGAACATTTTGGTGAGACATCTTTTCTAAACTTGTTCATAAATGTGTTACAGGGATAGTACCTATGCAATATCTTAAAATCTATTTCCTTTGCCTTATTAGGCAGTAAAAATGTATTAGTTGCCGACCATATTTTTCTCAGTGGAAGGTATGAAGAAGAATGGTTTCCACTTTATGAGTGCTTTTGGGTAACAGCTGACGTCACGAGTAAGTCATTTTCTAATATGTGAGTTATTACACTGAATATCCATGATATTAATACCTCCAATAACAAGATTTGGAATTTGTCGGACAGCTGAATTATAACAGAGATGTATTTTCAGAAGGTAAAGCAATTTAGAGGAAATGTTTTTCACAACCAAATTATAATCTCTACAGGAAGATTCAAACCCTGAGAAAGAAACAAATTGCTGATAAGTATAAATCTCACCGTTAGAATTCAATAAGTCTGAAATAAATATAATTCCCTTGTCAAACCATTCTTTTTTAAATATACTCTTGTTTTTAGACAACACAAATTGGTTATTCCATAGTATGCATGTGTGTGGAGAAAAATCATGCTTAAAGGCTATTTTCCATGCTTCTAGTGATTGCTTATGAAAGTTAGATGATTTTATGGGAAGTTTACTGTATTTGAAGTCACACGATAGTAGAAAGGATAACCCACCACACTTTTCAACAAACAAGTTGGGGATACAAAACCATATAGATTTACTCTGGGCCAAGCAATGTTTAATCCAATTGATTTTAAAAATAATATTAAGAGTGCTTAAAATCAAGGACATTAAGCCCACCCTCTGAAAAAGTTCTAATAATAGTTTTCCTTTTCACATATTCAGTTCTATTGTTCCAAATAAACTCAAACGAAGCCCTGTCAATATCAGATAGGATAGGATATACCAGCCTCGAAATCCCCTCAGCCTTGGAGAGCAGAACACGCCCATGGAGAGTCAGATTCCTCTGAGACCAGCAATTAAGTACTGTTTTTGCTTTAAGTAACCATTTAGAAAAATTAGATTCAATTCTTTCAGATGAACACTTATTAATTATGATACCAAGATATCTAACTGTTTGTTTTACTTTAATTCCACATACGTCTGATATATCAGAATGATGAATTGTCAATCTCAGATATAGTCTGGTTAACAGAAAGGCCAGAGTTTTAAAGCTTCTAATATAATAGGGACCTGCCTTTTGTCTTTTAGGAAAATACATGTATCGTCTGCAAGTTGACTAATCAAAATCTAAATAGTGCGGCCTGCAATTTGGATGCCCTCAATATTTGAACAATTCACTGTATAAAGATTAAGAAGCTCTGCAACTAACAAAAACAAAAAGGGAGAAATAGGACATCCTTGCCTAATTCCTCTCCCAATGACAAAACCTGGTGAAGCTCCAGAAGACAAAGACACATTACTAGTGATGTCTTTATACAGGGTCTGTACAGTTTTCACTAATTTAGGACCAAAACCGAAATGTTTTAAGGCTTCATACATAAAGGCATGCTCTACTGTATTAAACGCCTTATAGAAATCTAAACCCAGAATAAGTGCATCCTCATTAACCAACTCAGAGTAATCTAAAAGATCTAAAATATTATTTGATATGTGTCGACCCTTCATGAAACCAGATTGTGTGAGTGAGATAACTTCTTCTAAGCAGGGTTTTAGTCTCCTTGCATTTAAAGCAGCTAATAATTTATAATCAGAATTAAGCAAAGTGATAGGGCGCCTATTATCTAAAAACATTTTATCTTTATTTGATTTAGGTATTAAAGTTATTAGGCCTTGCTTCGTCGATTCAGATAATTCGCCACGGTCTAAACACTCTTTGAAAACATCTAAAATAAAATATTTTATATCATTCCAAAATGATCAATAAAATTCAAATGGTAGACCATCGGGGCCCGGACTTTTATTAAGTGGAGTTTTTGTAATTAAACTATCCATCTTTTCCATAGTTATCTCACCCTCACAAACAGCATAATTATCTTCACTTATATTTGGAATAAACTGTTCCACCTCAAAGAAAAATTTATTAGATGAATCAGAATGAAAAGAAGAAGTATAAAGTCGCTGATAAAAGTCAGCTACAAATTTCGAAATTTTGGCTTCATCGGAAATGAGATTACCATTAATGTCAAGGGCTGAAATTCTTTTTAATTCACCTCTTCTTTTTTCTAAATTAAAAAAATATGTGGAATTCCTTTCTCCAAATTCTAACAAATGCGCCTTTGGCCTTCTCTGCATAAAGAACATCAAGATCTTCCTTCAATAAAAATAACTTCTCCTTGTCCTGCTCACTAGGAGAGGACAGACATAATATTATTTATTTCCTTTATGATTGCAGAGCTTCTCGACTCCTTTGCCTTAGAAAACTGTTTGCCAAACTGTATAGAGAATCTCCGACACTCATACTTAAAAAGTTCCCGTTTTGCAATCGCAGAGCCTGAGTTAACTTTACATTTTTCAATTATGTTTTTAATACCTGAACAATATAGAGAGTTTTGTAAAAAATAAGTATTCAGTTTCCAGTATCCTGGACGTCTCTGAAAACTATTATGAGTCTCGGATATTTCAAGCTCGATACAAGCATGATCCGTTAAAGGGGCAGGAGAAATGGTACAAGAACTAATAAAGGAAATTAGCCAGTCAGATATAAGCCAGAGGTCTATTCTAGATGTTTGTGACAAGTCTGCTTTAAACCATGTAAATGAGGAGACATTGTTTCCATGGACGTGTCTGTAAACATCTAGCAAATCAAGGCTGCTACAAAGATCATTTATAACTAAATTAAGGTTATTAACATTGAGTCTCGGGGGGAATCTATCTAAATGCAGATCAGGGGCCTCATTGAAATCTCCACCATAATAACTGCTGCTGAAGGAAATGTTAGTTTTAAAGCAACCAATTTAGCAGATAAAGTTTGAAAAAGAATTTGGTTTAAATTTGAATTGTTAAAGCCATATATATTACATAAAATAAAGACAGCCTCTCCAGATTGAACTATTGCTATTATCCATCTGCCCTCTAGAGAAAAGTGTGACTCAAGAATTTTACCATTAAAACTATAGTTAAATAAAATGATAACTCCCGCAGAATGAGTAGACCCGTGTGAAAATAAAGCTTTACCTCCCCACTGTGCTGACCAAAAAGACTCATCATTAGCACTAGAGTGAGTTTCCTGTAAAAAATAAACATCTCTTCTTTTAGAACTACTAAACAAAAATAAGGCTTTTCGTTTAGCACGAATCCCCCGAACATTAAGAGAAAAACAAGAAAAGATCAAGTACATTGAATAAGAACAAAAAGAACCATGTGCCCTAAGGCGAGTTAACTAGGCAAGAAAGGAGCAAAGTGCTCCTTTGATTCTGCGTCGCGATCCGCTCTGAACAGCTGAAAGCCCGGGAGACTCAACGCGCTGTCCGGAATGGCGTCTTTCAACCAGGTTTCCGTGAAACACAGAGCAGCAGAGTTTGAAAAATCCTTATTTGTCCAGGAGAGCAGAAGGAGTTCGTCCGTTTTGTTGGGTAGAGAGTGGAGGTTCGCCAGATGGATGCTAGGCAATGGCGTTCTGAATCCGCGCTGCCTGCGTGTCCTGAAGCGTTTGATCAGCGCCGCAGCTCCCCCGACTACAATGTCCAGCAAAACATCAGAATAGTCGAAAACCGGTGAAATATCGGGTGGTGTGTACTGACGAATGTCCAGCAATTCATCTCTGGTGAAACTGATTGCAGGGATATACTGTAACTAAAGACAGGACAAACTAACAAAAACATAAAAACAACTGCGGAGCACGCCACGGAGGCAGCCATCACCGTCGGCGCCATCGTCAAGATCCAAGTTTCAATGTAAGTTTCGATCAGCGTGCTCAGGTGGTGCCTGGTGTTCAACACACGTTCTAACAGGCAAAAAAGAGGTTCTCCGCTCCGGCTTGAAAACGTCACAGAATTCTTAAGAATACATATACATTAGTATCAGTAACGCCAAACATTAAGGAAGGTCAAATGAGATCAAGTTTTGCACAAAAGTTTGTAAGAGACAACAGAAGTTCGACTACACAGACGCCATCTTCGCGGCGTAAAGTTGCTTCACTCTTTAGTGTTGTGAAGTATTTTTCTGACAGCAGCAGGTTTTTATGAAGGTAAAATGACGTCAAAAAGATTTGCATGCGCAGGGTAATATTAGTGAAAGTGTACGTGACATTGCAAGCGTAAAATTAATTTGCATGCGCAAAATAAGTTGTAAAGGTGTAAATCAAGTTATACGCTCAAGAAAACAGGATAATTTTACTGTTTCATAAGTGCAAACCATGTGTTGAAAAGCTGCAACTTCGTATTAATTTGAAATAAATATGATCTGTATTCTTCTAACCTACGTTTACACTTTTGGCACGTTTTCTGCGCTGAAATGCAATTTTCAAGCAAAAACAGTGGTGTAAAATGGATTCACTCTGAAGAATATGTCTCTGTGTGTAAAATAAAGCCGTTGCGAAGGTGTAAACAACGTGTTGCGTAAGCAGGGCATAACTTTTCCTGAAATAACCCGATATGCGCCACACCGTCTTTCTTTTACCTGCGCTTGCAGTTTTGGCACGATTCTCTCACTTACTGGAGTTTGCAAGCATGAGTGGGAAGGCGGGACTTATTTCTTGTAACCAATCAAACGAGATTATTTTTGACTCTTTGTTTTCTATCATCTGATTGGCTCAATACGCGCCAGGAAGACGTCACTTGCGTCATTTCGGCTCAGCATCGTCCTCGCGGCAGTAGTGATGCAAAGTCCAATTAATTTCCGCGAACCGGTTCTTTTCGGACAGACTGGCTCATTGAACCGGTTCAAAAAGCCGATTCCTCGGTTCCTCACGTCATCAAGCAATAACATCTTTACGCATTTCTTTTCTAACTACTCAATGCCATGTTCTATCAATGAAAAATTCAAATAAGTAATTTGTGTCAACACATATTGAAACATTCAAAAAATAAAGTTATTTGTGTGAAACCATATTGCTGATTATTGACATTTAATTCACTTAAAGGTGACATATTATGCCCCTTTTATCTGATTATTATCATATTATCATATTATCGTTTGTGGTCAGTTTCATTCGCGGATCCTCAGATACGACTGACTGACCAATATAGCCTACAACTATAGATAAGATTCCTAAAAGTTTCACACCTACAGCACACATTACAGACATTGATGCACAAACGTGGATATGTTCTACATGTCTACAGTATAAAGAATGAATAAACCAGTCTTATAAACTCCTTTGCTTAAGCAACTTTAAATATGATATGCATGCACAATAAACTATTGTAAAATGTATTTGCATCACTCGACAGAAAGGTTTTTGCAGGTTTTAATAAAATGTAA
>NW_015555995.1:113261-117114 GCF_001515605.1 Sinocyclocheilus anshuiensis | reverse complement strand
ATTATTATTTACTCTTACAGTTACGTGATGCGTTTCTGGTCTCAAATTGTAGCTTTTTACTTCTTACAGTTTATAAATGTGTGAATTTCTGTCATTATGGTTCTTTTCCATAACACTGAATGTTGTAACAAAGGTAATAAAGAGTTGGTTATTATTATTATTAAGTCTGTTTCTGGCTCAGACTGCATAGGGTAAGCTTATGGGGCTGTCATGTGATGAATGAACGACTCGAAAAACCCCAAGACTCGAAACAGGTGAATGAATGAATCATTCAAGAACGACCCATCACTAAAACATCACCATGCGGCAGCAGGAATGGTACTTTAATGCACTGCACAAACAGACAAATATAGAGACTTCACGATCATTTAACCATATTTTATGGCTTATTGATTACCACTGGCTTAACTGTAGTAAAACCATAATGGCTGGTATAGCATTTATGTAGAAATGTAGATCATATATCTTCTTACACCACTGAACGGATGCTACATTCAGTAATTAAAACTGTTAATACCAAGTTAGGTCTCAGAATCATGCAGTGCTCTTCCCAACAGTACCTAAAACAATACTTTAACTCAGTGCTGGAAATGGGCAAGATTCTCTCTCTGGGGGTACTCAAGTTGGGGGCATATTTTACCACAGATGCAGAAATCCCACTATATGTATGACAATGTACTCCCTGGACTTTGTTAACCTGTGTCCCCTCTCCCCCATTTCCAGCCCTGATTTTACTAACTCAATTTTGAAGATTGCATATCTCTATTAGATCCTGCTGCTAAAAGGATAGATTAAGCAATCAGTAGGCAGATGGAATCATGCATGTAGTACTACTGTAGTAGTGCAATTACTACTCTGATTACTTTTCAGGAGCAGGCTCATCAAGAGCGATTGCAAACTGTGTGGCGGAAGCACGGCACACCCCCATTGGTACTCAAACTCAGCCAAGACTAATAAGAACAGGTTCTAATGGACCTGCTGGTGCCTTACATACATATATATATATATGTATATATATATATATTTTGGTCACCATCTACATTCACTACATGAATAAAAAAGTTCAGACCATTCAGCTAAATACTTTCTTTTTTGTTTTGCAGAAGAAAGACTGACATGAGAAAATAATTAGTGAATTTTCATTTTTGGCTGAACGCTTTAATGCTAAAGACAGGGGTCTCCAACCATGCTCCTGGAAAGCAACTGTCCAGCAGAGTTCAGCTCCACTCCTAATCAAACACAATCAAGTGGTCCTGGGTTACTTGAAAATGACAGACAGGTGTGTTGGAACTAAAGCATGTATGAAGGTAGCTCTCCAGGAACAGGGTTGGGGATCCCTTCTATAAACATACATTATTTAGTAAAAAGGTTGTATTGTTTATGTTTTTGGCTTATCTCACTGTACACACGTGTTATCATTTTAATAAGCTGATTTCTTTTTTTGACAGATCATTCCCTGGACTGTTGTTTTTTTTTTAAACAAGGTAAACGTCATTTTCAAGAAACAAAATCAACACGAAAGGTCTCCATCCAATTCTTTCTGCTCCCAGAGCATAGTGACCGAACTCCAAAGGGGAGAGAAGAACTTAGACTGCTTCAGGCAGAAGAGTTGTGTTATTGCCGGAAAACTGTGGTCACAAAGAGCTAGTGTACCTAGTTCACTCTGTTTTCACTGATCTGTTCAGCTGAATTCTCTATTCTTCCTTTTGATTCTTCATTTAGATTGTCAGTGTCCTTGAAGAGGAGTTTCACAAAATGAAGCAGCTGTCTGGTGGTTGGCTTTGTTATAAAGCTGCAGGTTTGGGAATTTGTTGCTTGATAAGCTTCATTGCATTTTGTTAGTAATTGTAATAGCACATTTAGCTATCCTTCAGCTACTTAAAGTGTTACAATGCAGTGACAACGTGCTACTCGTCAATAAAAGCAGCATGTTGTCAGTATTTCACAATGCATTGTGTGTTTTCATGTTTTTCATTAGAATGTTGTTAATCAGAATATTTCAATGTAAAAATAGTCTATTTTATTTAAAAACAAGGTGGGTGTGGCCAAAGAAAACTGACTGTGGTGCCACCTGAGTCCCAGCGCTGATTTGTAGCATTTTCCTTTAAATGTTAATGAGCTCTGCTGACCCCGCCCCTCTCTTCCGAGCCGCTCTCAGAGAGACTGTTTACTTTAGCCGCATTCATCGTGAAACTTGCTAATTAGCACATTATTAGGAAAGGCGATTTGCAAAGATTCATTACAAAGCCTTACACTTACTTCTTCTGTAGATGAGGCTGGATCATGAATGATTAGAAAGGGATAAAGATTTTAGTAGATTAACAAAAAACACTGGGTGGATTTTTATCATTATAGGGTGGTTGTGTACACACACTGCCAACACACATTTCAGTTCAAACAACATGTAAAAGTGCATGTAGCATCCTATGACCCCTTTAATATGTTTAAAAATACATTCATTTTCATGTCAATGTTATTATTGTGATTCACGTCACATAAATTAGCCAGTTCATCAATTTGCTAATCTTTAGCATAAATGTTACTCAGGAAGAAATTGTTCTGAGACAGATCTACAAAGATCCTCACTTGTTTATGCTGTTCTGGCTCGATCATTTACTAGGCTGTAGCAGAACTGTGAATAGCTTAAAATACATTTCTGTGACTCCATGTTATTGTGTATTATGGATTAATGTTAATATATGTTGTGCAGCATAATGTACAACTAACAAAACAAACTATTTAAAAAACTTTATTTCATTTAAACTGCATTCAGACATTATGCAGGCGTACAGTTTTATGAAATATCAGATTTTTTCTTGAACTCACATTCTTTAAACAGAGAAATGCTGTTGCACATAGTCTACGACTGAAATATAAATGTCACTGCCAAAAACAATCTGATGGTCCCATCGGATCTATCGCAACCCTAAGTTCCCCTTCTGCCTCTGCAGTTAGCGGCACTCTATTTCTGGTACTCGGATGCCTGAGTTAGGTTCTTGTGGTAGACCACTGCTTTCCCAGTCAATCAAGGGAATGTGGATGTCCTATGTCAAGGAGATAAAATATATCACATCACAATAATAACTGAAATAGTCATGTAGTCCTGCCATGTGTGAAACTTTTTAACTTTGTTAATTTTCAATCCTATTAAACGTTAGGAGACATGCATTCATATACCATACAACAGCTCATGTTCTGGAAGACTCCAGACCTGATGGCCTCCCAGCTCCCACAGCTGATTTCGAGTCAGATTTCCATCACGAAAGGTGTCCAGATGAGCTTGCAGTCGTGGAATGAACACGTAGTGACAACAGAAGAGATGCATACGATTCGACATTTCCAAACTCTAACTGATGAAGCACATTGTAGTTGATGTTTGTGACTGCAACCCAGATATCTCTCCAGAGCCTCTCTATTCTGGTAATGTATCAAATGTTTAGTTACAAATGCACTGCACTGAATAAATTGTTAAATGTATTCAGTGCAGTGCAGTGCCCCAATGAAGACTTATAATCTGAAAAAAAAAAACATTTAATTAAACCAAAAAACATATTAAATTATACAATGCTTTAACATCAGTTATTTTGGTTGGTGTCCTTATTTTTATGATGTTTGATTGCACAAAATTTATGATACATTTCTATTTCATAAAACGCCACAAAAACCGTGGCCCCCCTGGATCCATCTTGCGGCCCCCAGTTTGAGAACCACTGGTTAAGTGTAACAGAGTCTCACCTTTGCAGTGGTGTAATGTAACAAAATAATAAGACTTTGTTACAGTACTTAAGTATTTTTGGGGAGTATCTGTACTTTACTTGAGTTTTTATATTTCAGCCAACTTTTACTTTTACTC
>NW_015555995.1:112667-113011 GCF_001515605.1 Sinocyclocheilus anshuiensis | reverse complement strand
TAATAATACTTCGTTACAGTACTTAAGTATATTTTGGGAGTATCTGTACTTTACTTGAGTTTTTATATTTTAGCCAACTTTTACTTTTACTCTACTACATTTCCTAATTAAAATGTATACTTTTACTCCGATACATTTCCCCGAAGCATAGTCGTTACTTACTACAAAACAGTCAGAAGCACACAGACTGCAGGAAAGCAGGTTTGATGAATCAGTGGTCTGGCGTCTGCAAGTTAGACTCCTAAAAACACCTTTGCTCGTGCAAACAAGTGCTCAGACAACCGCGGATGATTCATTTTCCACTCAAGTCAAGTCTGGGGTGTGCGATATACAGTATATCTTCT
>NW_015555995.1:89433-112414 GCF_001515605.1 Sinocyclocheilus anshuiensis | reverse complement strand
GTGATAATATGGTAAGTGTTGTTGTAATGATGTGCGATCTGACATTATCAAGTAACTTCTAGGTTACTAGGTAATCACCGAATCACACACAGAGTGCACGCACGTTGATTTATTAGTCTATTAAAACTCAAAATTCAAGGCATTCTAAATTGTAGATGGCAAAATGTTTCTGTATGCTCTTTATATTTATATAATTTAATATAGTTAACATAATCTATATCATACAACGAGTACCGTTTTTCTGGAGATATCAGCATGATATCAAATTGAATAATCATTTCAATAAAGTTAGCAATATGTGACTTACATTTTAGATGCAATATTGCCTGTTTTTGCTCAATTTTGCCAACGAAAATAGTTCAGAACAAAGATCACACAGCACTGTTTTGCGTCTCTGAGCAATGGTGTTTACTTGTTGAATGAATCAGCTTTTTGAACGAATCGGTTGAATGAATGATTCAGTGATTCACTCATTAACACAGTCGAATGCTTTGTTCCTGAATGAATCAGCCGTTTGAATGAATCGGTTGAATCTCAATGACTCACTCATTAACAGTCACTTGCTGCCACCTACTGGTGGTTTTAATTTCACATTTCGACTATTTTTTTCATGTTTTAAATCATTAATTTCAAATATCAGTATTCAACATTTTATGTTAAAAACAAAAGATTATTTATCCATCTGTAACTGCAGTTTAAATGCATCCATGTCTCCTCTGAGATACATTAAGCTTTGTAAATACATCTAAACGCTATTTCAGATGCAGATTCCAGAAATGTTTTCTTATGTTTTCTTATGTTGGAATGAAAAAGACTAAGTACCGGATGAAGTGCTTCTTATTCTTACCCAAATATACACAATAGAAGAAAGAGTTCAAACTGAACAGTCTTGCTACTCAAGCTGTGTATGAACATTTTTTATATACATTTATTTGCTTCTTTTACATTTTGCATTTACTTGTACTTTTACTTTCAATACTTAAGTAAGTTTAAGATAAAAAAAAAATACTTTTCATACTTAAGTACAATAAATATCACATACTTTAAGACTTTTATTCAAGCAGTATTTCAGGTACTTTATACACCACTGCACCTTTGGTTGTGGACACTCTTCCCTGCAATGAAGCTGCTTCTTCCTGTACCTCGAACAGAGAACATCATACGGGCCACTTCTACATTTTTAACCCCTTGGTCTCCTCTAACCCTAAAAAAAATTATGTACATAGAACATTTTAAATGTGTCTATTTTACCAGAAACATTCATTTACACTAGTACAAATACCAATTTTACTTCTAATAAAATATGAAGTATGTGATTGCGGTTGTCAATCTGAAAGACATCAGCACACTCTCACACAGGGATGTCAAAGCCTGTTAGTCAACAGACTAGTTTATCCTCCACTAGTAAAACAAAGTTGAACCAGTTGATGTATGTGTTCAGGATAATATATTAGTGCAGGCTCTGGCACCCTGCTCTAACACAAAAGCAAATGAATTATAGGCAATATTTACCAAAGTGGAAGAACAAATCTTTGAACAGAATGCTGGGAAAAGTACAGGGTGGTTGAAGCCAGATTATTGGTTGCAACATCTAGGTACATGATCTGTGTAACATATGAAAAATAGGCAGTTTCAGTCTAGAGTGTGTGATTCTGATATCAATACAATATGAAATGTGAAACCCTGCCTGGGTAAAGCCAGCTAAAGTCTTTTTTTTGTGATTTAATATATTCTACATACAATTATTCTGAGTACATTCTGTGACAATGTAATTTTGATATCTTTAATATTGACTTAGTAAAACCAAGATTGAAATGATTGTTTAGTAAGCCAATATCCGGTATTTTCTGAGTCAATAAATTTTATATAATTTCAGTAAATTTGACTGTTCTATATTGAAATCTATCATATAATCTTTAATTTACAGCTATAAACACAAATGACCTACTTTTGTCATTTTTTGGCTATGACTGCTTTATTTGCTCCCATAATTAGACAGGGTTACATTTCAAGACCCTGACATTTTTAGGAAGTTGGGTAGTAAAATGTACAGTATAGAACAACTTTTAATATTTATTTGCTCTTTTTCTATTTTGATTTTACTTGTACTTTTACTTTCAATACTTATGTAAGTTTAATATTTAAAAAATACTTTTCATACTTAAGTACAATAAATATCACATACTTTAAAACTTTTACTCAAGCAATATTCTAAACGGTGACTTTAACTTCTAGCAAGTCATTTTCTGGTAAGATATCTGTACTTTTACTCAAGTGTGGCTTTCAGGTACTTCATCCACCGCTGTGCTTTATACAATACAGACCGTTTCAAAGCAGCTTCACAGAAATAAACAGAAACTAACAGTGTTAATGTTGTAAGATTCACTCAGTTTCAGCTGTAAAGCAGCTCTACAGAAGACAATAGAGTCATTATTCAGATCAAAAACAATATCAGTTCTGGATGATTGTCGCAGTGTTTTATTGATTGCTTTATTAAATTTCCATAGTGAGATTTACTTGAATTTCAGAGTGAAAATGTTTTTCATTGTATCTGCAAAACTTAAAGCACTGTTTATTTCATTTCTATTTTTGTTCCATTTTATTTTACAGTAAATAGTTTTTTTGTTCTTGTTTTATTATTGACTGTTTGCTTGTCTTCAGTAAGTTTGAGAACTTAATGTTAATGCATAGAAAAAAAGTAAAAGCATAGGGTTGTTGTGTTTTTTTTTTTCAAAAGATCAAATCTCTATAACAGGAATATTGGATCCAGTCTTTTTACCAGATCCTGTCAGAAGACATTTGTTTAGTCTGAGACTCAAAGCTGTGTTAACTCAAAGTCTTCTGTCATCCTGAGAGGTTAACAGAGAAATCCAGGGAAGAGCAGAAAGCAGGAGACAAGTGATGATCAAATGGGCAGGATTTATTAAATAATATTAGTTGTGTATGTTTCAATGCTCAGATTTCATCAACAAGTGTTATTATATCAAATCAAAAGCAATGGAACATTTCTGCTTCACAACATCATCGTGTGATGTTAAAAACCTGGAAATGGAGACAATCTCTGATCTCTTACTCATGAAGAGAAATATACTTAAAAACCACACAATCATAAGATAAAACAATATATTACGACTATATGACATTCAGAGAGTGCTAGTGGTGTTTGACAGCTAAATATATCTTCCAGAAGAAAGAGCTCAGAGAAATGATTGAGATTTCCAGAGCTGAAAGCCATTTGTAAGTGGCAACTACTGCCACTAAATCATCATGTGAACAGATGAATCCAGTAAAAGTGGAGCTGATAAATAATGGCTGTAGGTTCAAACTCCAGAAGTGACGATCAGTTACAATCATACATGAATTATCATCAAGATTAAGGCTTGTTTCACACTGCAAGCGTAAGTATTATAAAACTGACACTGACATTGAGCTTCCCACTGACAGTGTTTGCATTTTGACTGATGCAAGTTTGCATATTTTGTCAAAGAACCGATGAATAGTTCACTCCATTATTTTATGTTGCTTAATCAAGGTCTGTTTTATGAAAGATTGTTAATATGGTGTTGATATAAACATATGAAACGAGTGTCAGCAATATATCATCAGTGTCTAGTCTTAAATACCTGTTTCTCTGTCCTCTGTTCTGCAGGTGATACAATGTCGTGGTTTTTATGTTCAATAATCGTACACAGCACACATATACATTTCTGGTCAGTGCGACAGAAAACCTCAAGGAGCTTCTCATGTTTCTGGCAGATCATCTCCTGCAGTCGTCCAGTGGCTTTGGTCACTTTGTGTCTCTTTCCTTTAAACAAACTCTCATGTTGGTCGAGGTGATTCTGACAGTAAGAGTTCAGACACACCAGACAGGACTTGACGGCTTTGTATTTTCTTCCAGTACAGACGTCACACTGCACATCTCCAGCTCCAGCGTCACAGTCAGCAGAGAGTTTGGTCTTCTTCAGTTTCTCCACCACTTCAGCCAGCATGGTGTTTCTAGCTAAAGCAGGTCTTGGACTGAAGGTCTGTCTGCACTGAGGGCAGCTGTAGACTCTCTTCTGACACACACACAATAAAATCATAGTAAATTAAATACACAATCAACGGTTTAACTTGCTTGAGAATCTTTCTGTCATTTTGATCTTGTTTTTTTTGTATAAACTTTCTAGTGGATGTTTTTGGACTTTCCATTGAAAAATCATGGAAATAAATTAAATCCTAAATTAATAATGCAACAATAAAATGATGCAGGAGAACCATGTCAGAAACTCTCATCCGGTCATGGATGTTGATTGGTTAAGGTTGTTGAACATGCGCAGTAAGTAAAGAGAGTCGGGGGGTGTGTCAAGGGGGTTCTTCAGTAAAGGAGAGTGCAAGAAAGAACATAGCCATATTTCTGCAGTGCCCGGGGAGCAGTTGGGGGTTCGGTTCTTGCTCAAGGGTCTCACCTCAGTTGTGGTATTGAGGGTGGAAGAGAGTGCTGTACATTCACTCCCCCCACCTACAATCCCTGCCGGACCTGAGACTCGAACCCACGACCTTCGGGTTACAAGTCCAACTATCTATCCACTAGGCTACGACTGCCCTAATGGATGCAGTGGTTTTGTCGCTTCAGAACCGCAACAAAACTGTATGAACTTGCCGCAAATTGTGAGTTCGGTGACAAAAGAGATGAGCACATTCTTGACCAGCTAGTGGTCGGGATAAGAGACAAAGTTCTTTCCCAGAAGTAACAACTGATGCCTACACTGACGCTAAAAGAGGCAATACAACATGTAAGGCAATCAGAAGGCATTGCAGTGTAAGTGGGTCTGCCGTTGCGTGAAATGCAGAGCGAGCTCGTCCAACAAGTCACACAAGGAATGCCTATTAGAGGAAGGGGAGACACACACACAGAGCGCGGGACGCAGCAGCACAGCTTGCTACAGGAATGCACGGAATTGCAGTAGTAGTGGTAAGAACCGCACGCAAAAGATGAAATATGTCCTGCAACAAAAAGTACATGTAATAAATGCAATAAAAAAGTGTAATGGCCGCCCTAGCATAGAAAAACTTGTTAAAGAATGTTCGGGCGCCAGTCAGAATTAATCGAAAAGATGTTGTGGCCCAAAGTTTTTTGCACTGCCACACTCTCCCTCCCTGGAAGAAAACAACCCATGGTTGTTTAAAAAAAGTATGGATTAGAAACCTAGGAATTCTTCTTCCTCATCAGAGGCTTCTTGAAACAGGTCAAGGAGTTTTTGTTTTTCCTGGGACTCCAATTCCTCGGCTGTTGGAAAACACATTTTTAAGATGTGTTTTAAGACACATCCTCTCCAGTGTCTTCCAGGGCTATTTGACAGTTTAGCGGACCCAGCCGCTTCAGGAAACGGTAAGGCCCCTTCCATTTTGGTGCCAACTTTGCACTAAATTTATGTTTTGCACTTGATTGTGGAAAGTTTTGCAGCCGTACACGGTCTTTGCATTTGAATGTTAACTCTCTCCTCTTTTTATTATAGTTCCTCAGTTGTCTCATCTTGGCTTTTTCACTACTTTCTTTGACTTGCATTTGCAGCTGATGGAGATGATGAACCACATCGTAGGAAGCAGTGTCTGGAGTCAAATTAAGGCCATGAAGCACTTTGTCCATTGGACCTTGGAGTTTTCTTCCAAGCTGAAGTTCTGCTGGAGATAGTCCAGTGGTCTCTTGGATGGCTGAATTCAGGGCGAATCGGAACTCGGGTAAGAACTGGTCCCAGTAAGAACTGGTCCCACTTCTTGTGATTGTCATCCACATAGGCTGACATCATGTTTTTGAGGGTCTGATTCACTCTTTCAGTCAAGTTGGTTTGTGGGTGGTATGCCGTAGTCAGTCTGGGAGTAATGCTCCAATTCTAACACAGTTCTCTGAACACCCCTGTCTGAGAGGAGGAAATCTGGTACGCCCCATCGAGTCAGGATTTCTTAGCAGCTACGCTAATTATGTTTCTATTTGTTTCTCTGTTTTTTAAACTGAGCTGGATGTTGACATCACTGAATTCAATGATGAACTGTCTTTAACTGAAAAATTGTGTTTACTATTGTCATTTTGCATTATTGACACACTATTTTCCTAATTAATGCTGTTCAGTTGCTTTGACACAATCTGTATTGTTAAAAGCGCTATATAAATAAAGGTGACTTGACTTGACTTGACTTTTCTGAAGATGGAAGCAACACTCTGAGCAGTGGCCTGACGGATGGGAAACAGCTCAACCCATCGAGAAAAATAATCAACAAAAACTAGCAGGTATTCATTTTGATTTGAACTTCGTGGTAATGGGCCCATGATGTCAACTCCCAGCATTTGGTTTGGGTGAGTGGTAGTGATTTGCTGCAATTTTCCAGCAGGTTTTTGATTATCATGTTTTAATGTTTGACATTTTACACAGGTCAGGTTCTGACATGATGTTTCACATCGTACCACATGCCTGGCCAAAATGCTACTTCCTGGAGTCGCTTGTACGTTTTGTAGATCCATCCATGGCCACTAAGTGGACTGGAGTGGTAATGCTGCAGCAGAGAGGGTGAAGACTACTGGGAACGTACACTCTGTAGTGCAGCTGCTTATTTGGCAGGTAATTCTTCTGATATAATTTGTCCTCAACAACCTCATATTGGTCCATCAGACTTGTACAGTTCTCTGCAACTGCTTGCAATAGTTTTGTAACCTCCGGGTCTTTGTGCTGTTCTTCCCACAGAACAACATCTGACAATGGCAGTTCTGGATCCCTGTGGCTGGTGTACAGACTACAGTTTGAGTTTGGAGAAGACCTGGATAGTGCATCTGGGGATACATTGAGTTTACCTTTTCTGTAATCAATGATGAAATCGAATTTCTGCAGTCGCAGGACCCAACGGATGAGTCGGCTGGTGGTTTTGATGGAACCCATGACCCATTGCAGAGCAGAGTGGTCAGTGACAACTGTGAAGAGTTTGTGTTCCAGGTAGTGTTGCCATTTTTCCAGGGCCCACACAACTGCCAGATATTCTTTTTCGGTTGCGGTGTAGTTAAGTTCAGCTCCTGTCAAGGTTCTACTTGCATAGGCAATAACTTCTTCCTTGCCAGCATCCTTCCGTTGTGCCAAAATGGCACCCAAACCGGTGTCACTGGCATCGGTGTAAACGGTGAAGGGTGGACTGGAGTGGTAATGCTGCAGCAGAGAGGGTGAAGACTACTGGGAACGTACACTCTGTAGTGCAGCTGCTTATTTGGCAGGTAATTCTTCTGATATAATTTGTCCTCAACAACCTCATATTGGTCCATCAGACTTGTACAGTTCTCTGCAACTGCTTGCAATAGTTTTGTAACCTCCGGGTCTTTGTGCTGTTCTTCCCACAGAACAACATCTGACAATGGCAGTTCTGGATCCCTGTGGCTGGTGTACAGACTACAGTTTGAGTTTGGAGAAGACCTGGATAGTGCATCTGGGGATACATTGAGTTTACCTTTTCTGTAATCAATGATGAAATCGAATTTCTGCAGTCGCAGGACCCAACGGATGAGTCGGCTGGTGGTTTTGATGGAACCCATGACCCATTGCAGAGCAGAGTGGTCAGTGACAACTGTGAAGAGTTTGTGTTCCAGGTAGTGTTGCCATTTTTCCAGGGCCCACACGACTGCCAGACATTCTTTTTCTGTTGCGGTGTAGTTAAGTTCAGCTCCAGTTAAGGTTCTACTTGCATAGGCGATAACCTCTTCCCTGCCAGCATCCTTCCATTGTGCTAAAATGGCACCCAAACCAGTGTCACTGGCATCGGTGTAAATGGTGAAGGGGAGCTGAAGATCTGGATGGCCAAGGATGGGTGGTGAGGTGAGGCAAGACTTTAACTGTTCAAATGCTTGTTGACACTGATTTGTCCACTGAAATCGATGTCCCTTTTTTTCAGTGAGTTAAGGGGTTCGGCTATTCTTGAGAAGTTCGGGACAAACCGATGATACCACCCAGCCAATCCAAGGAACCTTTGAACCTCCTTCAGGTGTCTAGGCACGGGGTAGGCATGAATGGCCTCAGTCTTACATGGATCTGCTGAGATGCTGTGAATGCTTAAAACATGTCCTAGAAAGGTGATTTCTTGAAGACAGAACTTGCTTTTCTTCAAATTAATAGTTAGACCAGCAGTCTCCAATCTGTGGAGGACAGTCTGAAGGTCATGGAAGTGCTGGGTGATTGAAGGTGAGTGAATGATGATATCGTCTATAGAGATGTAGCATATTTTTCTCCTTAGTTCCCCCAGGACTGTTTCCATAAGTCTCTGGAAAGAGGCAGGAGCATTTTTTAGACCAAACGGCATAACATTAAATTGATAGAGACCTGCAGGAGTGATGAAGGCAGTTTTGGCTTTGCTATTGGGGTCCATCGCTACCAGCCAATAGCTACTGTTAAGATCAATAGTGGAGAAAATGGCTGCTCCAGAGAGTGACTCCAGGATATCTGTGATGTTTGGAAGAGGGTAAGCATCACTTTCTGTTACAGAATTAACCTTTCTGTAGTCCATACAGAATCTAAGTTTGCCATCTTTTTGGGTACCAAGACCACTGGGGATGCCCAACCAGAGTGGGATGGCTCAACAATTCCTTGCATCAAAATTTCCTCAAGCTGTTTCTCCGTGGCAAGTTGTTTAAGAGGGGACAAGCGATATGGTTTTTGCTTAATGGGTACCTGACAAGCGGTATAAATGTGGTGTTGCAGAACATCAGTACGTCCAGTCCGGAGAGTACACACCCGAGGGTTGCTTTCCAGGATGCGGAGCAACTCTTGTTTACCACCTGGAGGTAAATGAGTTTCATCCACTGCATTTTTGATTAACATTTCTTCATCCATACTATCAGGTTGGTGAATTAACAGTTGAGGGGATGGAGGTGGAACAGAACTCAACAAGAACAGATTCTGTGTTGTTTTCTTCTGTTGCAGGTGTTCCTGTTGTGGACTCACAATTGGCACACTGGCATTGCCTAGTTCAGTGGTTCCCAATCCTGGTCCTGGAGAACCCCCAACACTGCACGTTTTTGGTGTCTCTCTTATCTGACACTTACATTTGAGGTCTTGGAGTCTTCCCTAATGAGCTGATGAGTTGAATGAGGTGTGTTTGAATAGGGAAACATCTAAAATGTGCAGTGTTGGGGGTTCTTCAGAACCAGGATTGGGAACCACTGGCCTAGTTGAAAGGGGTACTCTTTTGCAGGTGCAAGCTTGAAAGAATATTTTTGATTGGTGACATTAAGCTGCATTCCACTGAAGAAAATAAAATCCAACCCCAGGACTACAGCATAGGCGAGGGCTTGTGATGACAGAACAGCAGCAGGTCTAGTGAATGGTTGGTTGTGGAGTTGAATGGTGGTATTCATCCAGCCTAATGGAATCTCTGCTTCTCCATTTGCTAGATAGAGAGGACCACTGGACCATGGATGGAGCTGATCTGGTAATGTAAGTTGTTTCATGAGACTTTCATAAATAAGTGTGTAACTTGCACCAGTATCCACGATGGCTTTTCCAATCCAGGCAGCAATGCTAATGGGAACGACCAACTGCTGAGGTACTGTCATTGGTGAATTAGGGCTTGTGGAGATAGAGGCTTTCTTGGTGGTAGATGGAGGCTTCTGCATTCTTGTGGCTGTCACAGAATTGTTGGAAGACTGACCTCTTGTTTGAGGAGATGAATAGGGTTGGTTGCTGCTGGTAAATTGGTGTGCAGATGACTGAGGGGACTGTGGAGGGGTATAGTATGGACACTTGCCTGGCGGATGCTGTCCTCTGCATCTCCAACACTGAACTGGGATTTCAGTAGGTCAGCAGGTCAGTTCGATGAGGGTCTTTGTGATGTGGTTGGATGCTTAGGGCCCATTCGACCTTTATATCGAAGCTGTTGTTCATAATCTTTTTCTAGTTGGTGTCCTAACTTGACCAGTTCCTCCACAGTACTCACTCGAGTATGCAATTGGCTGGCAAGGTAAGGCTTGATGTTCTTAAGTATCATCTTTACAGTTTCACCTTCAGTAAGATCTGCCTTCCATCTTTTACAAAGGGCTCTGTAAGAGAATGCAAAGTCTCTTATAGATTCTTTCTCACCCTGGATTTTTGTTCTAACTCGTTCAGCCAGTTCATCCTCATAATCTTCAGACAAGAACGCAGAAAGGAATGCAGCCTCAAACTCACTCCACGTGGATATGCTGAAACGTCTGACCTCCCACCAGTCACGAGCTGTTCCGTGTAGGACAGTACGGAATGTGGCCAGGATATCCGCATCAGTGAGGGGATGAAGAGCCAAGAAATCCTGACATTTGGTTAAGTACAGTAGGGGGTCTGCATCGTCTGATGATCTTCCAAATGTGGGAAAAGTTAACTTGATATGATCACTTTTTACTACAGGTGTGGGAAGAGGGGTTGAAGAAGTTGAAGGAATTGCTAGAGTAGACTCAGATGGCGGAGTTGAAGTAATGGTGGTGCTGGGAATTTGTGGTGCCAAGTTTTGTTGTTCGTCAATTTGATTTTTGAGATCTTGAAATCCTTTCTCCATCTCATTTCTCAACTCCTTTACACACATGGAAAGTTTGTCAATTTGGGTGACACATTGCTGAAGTTCTGAAGTAATGTGATCATTGCTTGTTTGAAATGTGTGTTGAACAGCTTTGATGTCCTGCTGAACTTCTGACTGGAGTTAATCTACCATGAAACGCATTTCCGACACCAAGGTAGATCCCACCTTTTGGAGTTCAGCTGTAATAATTTGCTTCATAGCTTTAGTCAACTTGTCTGTTTCAGATTCCTCTTGTTGTTTGGTAGTGGTCAACAGACTTGGCTCTTGTTATCCTCCAGTTTTGCAGCAAGGTCTGCGAGTTGATTTTTGTGATGGGAAGAAGTGGCTTTCATTTCTTGCGTAAGATCATTCACTGTTTTTTCTTGCCTTTTCATGAAGTCAAATAGATTATCCCAGTTCCCTTGTACCTGAGAAGTAAACTGTTGAATTTCCCTTCCAGGAGTTAGTAGAACGTTGGGTAGGTCATGTTGTGCCACAGAAGAAGGATTTTCACCTTCAGATGATGTGCAGAGTTGCATGTTATCCACTTGTGGTGCCCAGGTGAGAGTTTGCACAGGAGTGCTGCCAGCCAGAGCAGGAGAAGACATTAGCATATGGGACACAGGATGCATGGGGCTGAATGGAATAGGTGTTATTCACTACAGAGACACCAGGTGGAGCTGCTGGAGGCATCAAAGGTCGCACTACTGGTGGCCATACTGAAGTTGAGATGTCTGGAGGTGACTCCATTTCTATGAAAATGGATGGGGAAGGAGGGGTAGCCGCCATATTTTGTTGTGTTTGTGTGGGTGAAAGAATTGTTGGGCAGAAAATCAGTAAATGTAAATGTAAATCAGTAATTATGTACGTGTCAGTATTTTCTTACACCACAGTTTTCACAAAACAACAACAACATACAATTTTCCACAAATGGATTGGATAAAATACTTTACCCCCAAGACAAGTTAAATTAGGTCACCTTGAATTATCTAAATTACTGAGAGACCTTGGAGGTAACAACTCTACCTAACCAATTAGCGTTCACACACACAGATTGTACTGTCAAAACTTTTACCATAGGCAAAACAGCTTATTTAATTCAAACATTTTCAATTCAAATGTTCAATAAGTCACAATCACTTTCAAAACTTTCACAATTCAAATGTTCACACAAACAAAAAACCTTTTAAGCTTTCCCCAATTAATAACACTCCCGTAATCAAAAGCACAGAATTTCCAAAAACACAACAGTTTTCTTTTAAGGTTAAAAAAACTTTAACCCTCAACAATTTACCATAAGGTTTCAATAATTCCCCAACAAAAACATTCACAAAAATAAATGTTCAGGTCTTCAAGTTATAAATGTTCAAGTCATAAATGTTCAAGTCCCTGTTTGGGCGCCACTCTGTAACGGTGGTGGCCGCCCTAGCATAGAAAAACGTGTTAAAGAATGTTCGGGCGCCAGTCAGGATTAATCCTGACAAAAAAATGTTTAAATTAACCCAGGATAGCCAGAAAAGGAAACCACCTGTTACAATATTAAATAAAAAAAACAGTCAGAGAAAACTCTGTTCACAAGAGAGATTTATTCGACAATGTCAATGAAAAAAAAATACAAAAAATTGTCTGAACAATAAGAAACAAAAGAAGAAAAAATAAGCGGAGGGAAAAAAAAACAGTTCAGCACTTTAGTTCAATTCCAGTTTGAAATCCGTGTAGTAATTGCGTCACATTTATTCACGTTTCCAACACGGCAGATTCACGTCCACTATCATTTATAAATTGTCCATAGAAAAAAGAGAAACATTAAATAAACATTTTGTTCATTTCATAGTTATGGAAGAACATCAAACAACAATCTTAAAGCAACAATAACCTTTGAACAATCATGGAAAACAATAAGCACACCGAATGTGTGGGGGTGAATGTTATGTGAGTGCGTGTGTGTGAAGTAGTGAGTGAATGAGTGTGTGCACTGGCGGTGTAGAGGTACTGACCAAGTTTACAGTCTTGAAGGAAGCTGGAGAGTGTATCGGGTTGTCATCAGACACCAGGACAGGTGGATAAGCAGCCGACACTTGTCTTCAGAACAGCCTTACTAAAACCAGACGATCTTGAAGTGCATGCTTTAAAAGTTAAGTGAAACTCCGCGACGCACCAAACATCGCTCACAGGAAGCAACAGTTCAACAAGCAGCCGTCTTTCCACTTTGCACGGTAATCCAATCACTCTCACTACTTCAAACCTTACTGAGGACGCAATCACTCTCGGGTATGACTCACTTCCTTATATCCTCCTTCCTTCCGTCGTTAATTGAAATACTCCACCCCAATCACGCAAAGTTCAAATGAAAGTAAACCGAAAAGATGTTGTGGCCCAAAGTTTTTTGCACTGCCACTAAAGGACACTGGCAGAGGATGTATAAAACAAAGGCAGTAAGAGAAATAACAGAAGAAATGGAAAATGCATTGTTCTTGGGAGCTGTCAATAAGGAAACAAATGAGGAACATTGGACAGTTGAAGTGAAAATTGGTCAAACACTACTTAACTTCAAAACTCAGAACTTCAGATACATTGAGATCCTGTCACTTCCTGCCCTTTCCACTGGCCAAGTGATTGAAAAACTCAAAGACACCTTCGCTCGTTTTGGGATCGCAAGTGAGTTGAGAAGTGAAAATGGCCCACAGTTCTCAAGCAAAGAATTCAGAGACTTCAGTTCTGAATACCACTTTGTCCATGTTACTTCAAGTCCACACTTCCCACAGGACAATGGCCATGCGGAGAGGGCTGTACAGGTGGCCAAGAGTATTCTGAGACAGAAAGACCCCCTGCTGGCTCTTATGTCTTACAAGGCCTCCCCATCAGCGTCCACTGTGTACAGCCCAGCAGAACTGCTCATGGGGAAGAAGATTAGAACCACACTCCCTACACTGGAGGAGAACTTAAAACCTGCCTGGCCAGAAGATGAAAAAGTCAGAAATGCTGATGTCCTGGCAAAAGGTAAACAAGCATTCTTCTATAATCGCCGAAATGGAGTGAGAAACTTGCCTGTATTAAGCTAAGGAGATGCAGTCCACGTCAGAGTGAATGACCAAAAAGACTGGACCAACCAGGGGACTTTTTCCACACCAAGGTGCTTTTTCCACACCAAGATCTTATGAAGTGGAGACTTCAGAAGGAAAGCTGATCAGGAGAAATCATCGTCACCTTCAGAAGGAGCACACTCCTTCAGAAACACCTGAATGCACAGTAGATCCTGAAAGCATGGATTTTACAGACTTTGAGACAACAAGTGCACATACACAGGCACAGGACACACCCGACTTGATATGAAATACACCTACACAGACACATGCCGATCCTACAAAGGACATCTCATCAGGGAGAGTGTGTAAGCCTGTGCAGAGGCTGAATTTATAGTCCGGTTTGTGCACTTGATACCATAAATGGGACTGTAAAAACTAAAAAAAAAAAAAAAAAGATGTCATGGATGTTGATTGGTTAAGACTGTTAAAACATGCGAAGTAGGTAAAGAGAGTCGGAGGGTGTATCGAGGGTTTTCTTCAGTAAAGGAGAGTGGAAGAAAGAACATATGTGTGGACTCTTTTATTTTACATGACACATCCAAGTGGGTTTGATTCTTTTATAATAAATCACCTTGTAACTGTGTTCAGTTTTAACAGAGACCAAAGTTACTACACTGTAAAATAAATAAATAAATACAAAAAAATTGAAAATAAATCTAAAATCAACATAAAATCAGGCGCAGGAGAATCTTGTGTGATTTTGCTCTTTTCTCTGTCAGTGGAGGCTGATACAGTGTGTCTGCTGTTACTATGGTTACGGTGGTAAAGCGTCAGTGTGATGTGAGACTGTGGCTTCCTCTGCTAGTCACACTGTCAATCACATCCATGAGTGATTCATCACATTCACTGAATAAAGATCATATGAGTATGATTTCAGTCTGTATCTAAACCACTAAATCCTCACGACATCCGACACTTACAGAATGAGTTCTGAACAACACTTCATAACTTAAACTAAACTTTACACCCTTCAAGAGCCTCCCGTTAATAACAGACCATTTTCAGAGAATGACACACAGTTAATAAAACTGTGCATCTAGCAATGTTTTTCATATTTTGATATTTTAAAGAATATAACATGTACAACACTGAAAGTTTTGTGCATTTATGACACTATATTTTGTGTTTTGTTACCTTGAAAAAAAACCCACTAGTTAACACTTGTTTGCATGTTTCTGATACATCTGCAAATTTGACATCTTTCTCTCTTCTGACCAGAACAATCAATCTCATGATATTTTGTAAAGTCCTAGAAACGCTATTGTGGAGCAAATAGGAACACAAAGATGATATTTGTTGTAGTTTGCATCCACCACTAGAGACGTTTATAAACTATGATGACCTGTGCTTCTGAGAACCTCAGAAATGTCCATCAGACACTGAGAAAACATCTAGTGGAAGATCAGGAAATATTAGAGATGTAAATGTTGTTTCATCAGAACACATGGATACGGTCAGGAAGATACTCTTTACCCACTAAATGGTGTAGTACCGACAGTAACCAGCAGAGATCAAACTAACCAAATAAACCTTGAGCTCTGATGTCTGCTTCAGTCACATCACCTGCTGTCAGGACGAACAGATCCTGCTTCTATCACTATGAGCTGTTTAAAATACATTAATGCTTTTATTCATCAAGGACACATTAAATTGATCAAAAGTGATGATAAAGACATTTATAATGTTACAAAAGGTTTCTATTTCAAATAAATGCTGTTCTTTTGAACTTTCTATTCATCTGTGAATCCTGAAAAATAAAAGGTTTCCACAAAAATATTGTGCAGCACAACTGTTTTCAACATTGATAATAATCAGAAATGTTTCTCGAGCAGCAAATCAGCATATTAGAATGATTTCTGAAGATCATGTGACACTGAAGACTGCAGTAATGATGCTGAAAATACAGCTGCACATCACAGAAATACATTACAGTTTTACAGATATTCACATAGAAAACAGTTTTACATTACAATAATATTTCAATATTATATACAATACATACATACAATAATATTTCAGTTTTTACTGCATTTTGATCAAATAAATGCAGCCTAAATAGACAAATATCAAGACGTTCCTAACAGAAATGCTGTAGATGAAGGCAGTGATTGGTTGTGAGTGTCTTCATCTCTCTCTCTCTCTCTCTCTCTGTCTCTGTGTAAAGCGACCACACACGATCTGAAGTGTTTAAATCCATCAGTGTGTGTTTTACTGTGAGTCGTCATTCCTCTGCACTACAGTCATATTTACTCCTGGAAGAGCGAGTGAGGTAATGTGTGTCCGAGGAACTGATCCACAACACACTCACACACACACTCCTGTGATAACACACTGCACTGACTGTGTGTGTGTGTGTGTGATGGTGTGTTTGTTTTGGTGGCGTGTTAACGAGGCTCTGGGAACGTTAGCGTGAGAACTGCACTGATACGCTACATTGCTCTTTATGACGGCCCTCCATTGTGCTGAGAGCAGTATGACTTTATTACAGAGGAAACACTGTGTGTGTGTGTGTGTGTGTGTGTGTGGTGTGTGTGTGTGTGTGTGTGTGTGTGAGTGTGTGTGTGTGTGTGTGTGTGTGTGTGTGTGTGTGTGAGAGAGACTGTGTGTTGGTGGGCCGGTGATGAACACACACATATGGAACTCATCATTCAGTGAGTGAAGAGCTGCTGTCTGACCTCTGAACACAGATGTCTTCATGTAGGACACGTGTGTAACACCACCGATTCCGAAAAATCTAATTACAATTTTGTTTGTCCTTTATGAAAAAATGGGGTCTAGAAACTATTAACTATTGTCTTTTTCTTTTTCGCTGATAGTCTTTTATAATTCTGTCAATAATTCGTTCATGAATCAAATATTATTTTCGCTCTCATTCTCTGTGCTATACATGACAGGGTATAAGAGTTATACTAAAATATGTGGACATCTTATATATATATATATATATATAGGCCCAGTGCTTGAAGTGGGCCAGTACACACTGGTACGCAGTACCGACACTTCAATATTTTAGTCTTTAGCGTACCAGCACTTTTTCATGTGTACTGAGACTTCTGATATGTTGCCGGTACTGAGTCAAAGCGTCAGTGTCTGGGTGATCAGAAATGACACTAAAAAGCACACTACCCAGGAGGTCATTTGAAACCGGTAAACTTCTGGAAAGTTCAACAATGCATTAGTAATAAGTAATAAGTTCAAAACAGCGCTAATGCAAAGAACACACGGACAATTTCATCAGAGATGGCGGAGAGAATATGACTCACGTCCAGATGGCAGTAAATTATTATTTTCCGTATTTGGCTTAAAAGCACAAGTGTTTTATAATGAATGCTGGCTGAAGGTGTTTTAGATTTTGCGCTGGACAGTGGTTTAGTTATTCTGAATGGATCCCTATAGTAGCATGTACAGTCAGGTTAAGGCAACAAGTTTAGTGGTCTTTTGGCGCCTCTCTGTGGACCTGTTTGGTATCGCAGCTTAACTGGTGCTTATTTATATTAAAAATGCTCTCAACAATTTTCTTTCTTTCTTTCTTTCTTTTGGCATTATATACATACATTGGGAATTACGAAAAGTAATTAATTAAAAAATAAATTTGGGAGGGGGAGTACCGGCACTTCTCTTTTCCCACTTCAAGCACTATATATGACAATGTATAAGAATAAAAAGAAGAAAAACAATCCTGTGTCACTCTGACTTCAGTTAGCCGATATTACCAGGTTTTTACTGTTAATCCCAATGTCAAACAAATACACACATGGTCGGGGACGAGGTCAGGTTATATTAGCACAAAGATGACAATTCTATTTTTTGTGTGTTTTATGCAAGAGACAGATCGACATTCTAATGGCTAAAGACAAAGGCTGTTATCCATCCTGTTACACGAGATGACACTCTCTCTCTCTCTCTCTCTTATTGGCAGTTTTTTTCAATTCAGTAAAATCTAGAATACTTATTGATTTTTGTTATTTCAAAGCTATGGATGATCTTCTTTCTTTCGACTTGATTTGGTGCTATGGTGGAGCTTTGTGTGAGGTTTTTGAAAACAACTTGGTCTTTGCCCCCATTTTGGCTTAATTTTCTATTATTTTTATCTATTTTTCCTTTTTTTACTTGATTGTCTGGATAATGTGTTAATATTTGTAATACATTTTTTTTTTCCAAAATCAAAATCTCTCTCTCAACATTGTGGATGAATTTAGACATTAAAGTTTTTACATTGTAATGTAATGTAGGTCAAAAACCCTGATCTTGACTAACTTTAGTAGCTTTAATAAGGAACAGTGTATATGTAATTCATGCTATGCAGTGCTTTCCTTTTATATTTTGATTACCTTATTCAATTTCTGTATTAGGATATCTCTTGCTTGAATGCTATTGTTCAATAGACCTACTTACTGTACCTAAAACACTGTTTATGTCATTTGTGTCTTAGTTTTATTGTATTGGTCCTTTTGTTTGTTACTTGCATCTATGTTCTTATTATTAATAACAAAGATAAAATAACAAAAATGACAATATCATGATATACGTAAATTCTTATCATGAAAAATAAATCCTATCGAATAAATTAGATTTTGGACTATTTCCCACTCCTAGATCATGCACTCTTATAATTTTAGCTTATTTAATTACTTTCGTGTTGTTTTATGTTTTTGTCTTGGTATCGGTTCAGCAGTAGTATCGAGATATTTTAGTCAGGAATCAAAGTGAAAATTTTGGTATTGTGACAACACTACTTACTGCATGAGTTACTCAATCACAGTCAATCAGCACTGATGATTAATATGCAAATCAGTGGAGCAGGACCAATGAGATTCCACTGTGGGTGGAGCTACTGACGAGACACTGAAGATCAGTCATGATTGACAGCTGGAGGTCAAAAGCGTGTGTGTGTGTGTGTGTGTGTGTGTGTGGATGGATCTAAATGACCCCAAGCGTCATGCTTTATAGTGCAGAATCAAAAGCGTGTGTGTGTGTGTGTGTGTGTGTGTGTGTGTGTGTGTGTGTGAGTGTCTGAGCAGAGACTATACAAATGCAGTGGGGAATCTCATTGTTTTGGAGAACCAAGAGTCCAGCTACACACACATACACACTCACATGCAGCCCTGTTCATAAGTGTGTGTGTGTGTGTGTGTGTGTGTGTGTGCAGACTGAAGTTATCATGAAAGTGAGTTTACTGCAGACATTTGATGGACAAGTGTCAATCATCTTACATATGAATCTGTAAGTTTGACAAACAGGAAACCCATTACAGAGCTCAAACCACTTTAGTATAAACCTCGCCTCTGATTACATCACAATTACATCTTCACCCCCCGCCCCACCCGCACCCGCACCCACACCCCACACACAAACACTGAGAACAAATCATGTGTTTCTGTGAGGATATTACAGCTAACGAGGAGTGACATTAATCCGGACGAGGAGACTGGAGAATCACTGTCAGCACACGTCACACACAGCTGAAACAACACACACACACACACACACACACACACACACTCACTACAGACCGCTGATGGTAAAATCTCTCATGCTGTTTTTGCCACATGACTTTTAACACTAATGAGCTCTGATCTGCGGATACACAGATGACTGACAGCTGTAATTACAGTGTAAGCGGCTGGAGGTTACAGCGTGAAAGCACAGTCACACACACACAAAGCGGAAACTTGTACAAATCTTCAAACTGAATTGATCTGGTTAATTTGTGTAAATTCAGTTATTATTTTGTCTTGTGGACTATAAATAAACATCTGTTATGTGAAACAGCGTATTCAGGGCAGCACTAAAAACCAGCAGGACATTTTTGTATCAATCAAACTTCAAAATGTTAAATTTTTCAAAGAAGTTCAATCTGTTTTGATAAACTTCACTTTTCTAGTTAAAATTGCTTTGAATTTCAGTTGATTTCAATTTTACTTCCTAACGTAATTAACTGCCTGAAATTGCAATTGTGTATCCCGTTTGCTCCCTCAATTCAAATTCATTAATTATTTTGAAATTTAAAGGTGTTCTCAGTTCATCTGAATGATGCACAACACTAGGGGTGGGAATCACAGGGTACCTCACGATACGGTACGATACGATACAAGATACATGGCTCACGATAATATCACAACACAGCGATTCTGCGATAATCAATATATTGCTAGTCAAAGATACAGCATATCTGTCATACTAGCAGAACAAAATGACTGTGAAGGTTAAGGTTAACTCTTTATTTAAATCCAAACTGCAGAAAATTCAGCAAAAATTCAGCAAAACTTAAAATTCTGACATTTACTCACCCTCAAGTTGTTTTAAACCTGAATGAGTTTCTTTCTTCTGTTGAACATAAAATATATTTTGAAGAATGTGGATAATGAAACAGTTGCTGGTCCCCAGTGACTTCCTTAGTATTGTTTATTCTTTTAAAGTCTATGGGGACCAGCAACTGTCAGTTTACCCAAATTCTTCAAAATATCTTCTTTTGTGTTCAGCACAAGAAAGAAATAATACGGGTTAGTGCTGGGCGGTATACCGGTTCAGACCGAATACCGGTGTTTATTTTTGTTATGATATGACAATTTTTTAAATACCACAATACCGGTGTATGTCGCTTAAACAACGTTCGGAACGCGACACTGTTTGAAAGGGGTTCCTTTTCACTGTTGCACTGTGGTGAGGGAACAGCTGTATGTGTTACAAAGCGTGAAAGTTCTGAAACTGAAGCTGTAGAATTAATAGAATTTGATGACACAGAAGAACTCATCCACAATATCCACATTGACCGCCACCGCATAGCCGCTCTTTAGTGTAGATGCATGTTGATTTTATCAGACGATGCCGCGATTATAAATGAGAGTGACTCCTGGTTAACATGTATTAAAAGGGGTCGTGTTTAGTCACTATTTAGTGTGGTATTTTTTGACAATATTCAATCATCATGACAGTAAAATAGGGCATTCTAAGTCAATATACTGCAGTATTTCCTCTCTCAATCATTAGAAAATATGGTTAACACTGCAACTACAAAAATACCGTCATGTACCGTGAAACCGGTATAATTTTGAAAAATACCATGATATACATTTTTGGACATACTGCCCAGCACTAATACGGGTTTAAGACAACATGAGAGTGAGTAAATAATGAGAGAATTGTAATTTTTGGGTGAACTATCCCTTTAATGATAAGTGTCAGCATATTTAGTACTATTAGTCTGCTGTCACTTTAAGACCTGCACGTGTAACCGTATGAATCTGTGGTCTGCGTTGTGTTGAAGCTTAGGGAAGAACAACAGGAGAGCTCCGAATTGGGTCTGCATAGAGAATGTATTTTTATATAGACAGATCGTCACGACAGCTTCAGCTCACACACCAGTAACACTGTCAACAAAAATAACAGAGGGTGAAACCATCACCTCTTTCCAGACCCGTTTTAATGTATTTTTACAAACACTGGTTTAGACAATTATAGAACAGCACTGAATGCAAATAAACAGGAAAATCTAGTGAAATCAAAATTTTTAAACCTTATTACACACGCAGCTAATATACAGGCACACATCTGTTTTACTCTCAACTGTTTACTTTCACTTTAGACTTAACCAACTGTGTTTATATGTAAACATTGTATGTTTTGAGTATTAGCACAATCAGATGTGAAAGATAACTTAGTCCAGTAATCAGGCGCTTGTCACGGGTTGCTACTGTGAGGAGCGAGGGGACCAGGAGTACAAAACAAAAGGAGTTCATTATTTTTTTCAGGGAATCACACGTAGCACAAGGAGTTGACAAACAATTCCAGACAAGGGAGAACAGAATGGGCTAGAACTAAATAGGGCAGATAACGAGGGGCAGACAGGTGATGGGGATAACTAATAACAACGAACAGATGATACTAATAATGGGAAAAGGAACTGGAAGGACCAAATAAGGACAACAGGAACTAAACGGGAACATACACGTGACAGATCGCCCCCGTCCCGGACGGCGCGGGTAACAGTACCATCAGGGAGAGGGGGCTTAACTAATAATGAGAACAGGAACAACCAAATAAGGACACAGAGGGAGAAACTACAATCAACAGTCCACAGGGGTGTGGCAGATCGCCCCCCTCCCGGAAGGCGTGTCCCGCGCCGTAACAGTATCATCGGGGACGGGGGGCGGGCACCCTGGAGGCTGGTGCAGGACTGGAACAGGGCGGAGACAAAAAGAGCCTCCAGGGCAGATCAGGGAGCCATGGCGGATCAGGGAACTCGTGAGGCCATGGCGGAGCAGGGGACCCAGGAGGCCATGGCGGATCATCCGTGGCCTTAGCTGGCTCGGCCATGGGTATATGGCCCCCCCCAAAATTTTCTTGGGGAAATCTAGGAATCCTGGGGGGGCGCTCTGGAGGAGCGGGCACTAGATGGCGCTCTAGAAAGCGCTTACGAGGAGCGGGCACTGGAGCGAGCTCTGGGGCTGGAACAGACACTGGAGCGAGCTCTGGGGCTGGAACCGACACTGGGGCCTCATGAACGCATGCATGGCTTGCCATATTAATGTTCGTTGGGCTTGCCATATTAACGGCCGGTGAACTAGAGTAGGCGAGCTAAGGCGGAGAACCGAGTGGCAATTTCCATAGCCGCGGTGAAAACAAGGAAACCAAAACTTTTCAAAAAAGTGGAAAAAACAAACGAGAGGAAAAGTCACCCCTCACTTTTTGTGTGGTCTGGAATTCTGTCATGGGTTGCTACTGTGAGGAGCACCAAATAAGGACAACAGGAACTAAACGGGAACATACACATGACAGCGCTGTTTGTCAGGCTTTTTAGTGTGCATGTGCTTCAGGGGTACGCGCTCAGAAAAAGCGCATATCAGAGCAGAATACAAATTAAATGTTTAACCGGCAAGGCTTCAAAGCACATGCAAATAATACAGTTCTTGCATATTGCGTACTCTTTGTCATACTTTTTTTGTTTGTCCCATGGTATAAAATCTGAAGTGGGACTTAAGACTTTGGACTTAAACGTGGCTGAGGCATCTGTTATTTTACTCAAACTGCTGGCCGCCAGCCCGTTAAAAACCTTTATTTCTTAAGCTAGTTAACTTATGTTCACCTTTCCCTCATTCATGTGTTGCGCACCACCTCGAGGAGCCATGAAGTAGCGATGACAGGAGCAGGGAAATCTATGTAGAGCACCGTATTTTATTAATTAAAATAACGATATTTGGTGTCAGCGTATTGATTATCGTATCGCACAGAGAAGGACAATGATATATTGCCATGATATTTTGTCCCACCCCTACACAACACTGACATGAACAGCACAGACACTGTAAAGACTCGCCATGCTCTGCGTTACAATGTTAGTCTGTGTGTGTGTGTGTGTG
>NW_015555995.1:71031-89246 GCF_001515605.1 Sinocyclocheilus anshuiensis | reverse complement strand
TGTGTGTGTGTGTGTGTGTGTGTGTGTGTGTGTGTGTTAATGTGAATGTGTGAGGTGTAGGTGTAGGGTTAGGGTTAGGGTAAGGGGATAGAAAATACAGTTTGTAGAGTATAAAAACCATTACACCTATGGAGAGTCCCCATAAACCACATATCCAAGAATGTGTGTGTTTGTGTGTGTGTCTGTGAGACTATGCAGTAGCAGGAATGAAAAAGCTGCTTTACAGACTCACAGACACACCTGTTTTACACACATCACACAAACACAGAAGCAGGAACCAGGAATCACGTGATTTCAGTAAAAGAGAAACTGATGTATCAGCTGCAGCACAGAGGACAGAGAAACAGGTATTTAAAACTAGACACTGATGAAACATTGCTGGCACTTGTTTCATATGTGTTTATATCAGCACCCATATTAACAGCTTACAGCATTCACACTGTACACGCCAGCAGAAATGAACAGTAGCTTCACTGTTTACTGAAAATGCACCATAAACCTTTATCAACACAATATTTCATAAAACAGAGCTTGATTAAGCAACATAAAATAGTGGAGTGAAAAATAAACACTTCCATCAGTCAAAATGCAAGTTAAATGCAGTGACAGATGATTTTCTATTCAGTAAATCTGACTGAATCCAGATTATTTCAGTCATTCATAGCTTCACTTTGTTCATCTTAATTACGCAGCAGAAACACTTGTCAGTGTGAAGCAGGTGGCCTGTCGGCTGAACTGTTTTTTTTGTTTTTTTTTTGTAATGATTGTTATTATTATTATTTTATATTATTGCTTGACCAGTGTACCAAAGTGATCATTTCCGAATTTGACATTCAATAAATAATTTATAATAAATCATGAATCGGTCTTGACTGGCAGTGCTTTTATGCCATACGGAAAAATACGTTTCGGCTCACGTCTGTTCCACGCTTCTATCAAATGGTTTCAAACAGAAATCAATGGCTGGACTCAAGGAAGGAGAGGAAGCGGTCAGAAGAAGCAGCGAAATGTAGGGCTTCAAGTACAGGTCAGTTTCATCTAAATAGGTTACTGAAGTTTTGTCTTTGTTAGCTTAGGTAAGTAGTAAACTGCTAGCAAATGATAGCTTATAAGTTGCACCCCATTATTATTGTCAGTCAGAACACTGTATGCTAAAGGACATCATTATTATGTATTGTAAAGTTAAAATGTAGCAGACAGATGTTCAGATTGATTTATAGTATTGGTAGGGAGCTAGAGCAGACAAAAACACAAATATTTGAGTCATAATAATGCAATAAAATGTTCAGTATTAGGATTTTTCTATAAAGATATTGTACTAATTTTAACATGTAGGCACTTTAGAACATTTGTTCTATTTCATTTCAGTCAACACGCCACAGTATGGCTCAGCCTCGCTAAGGGTGAACTGTTAGGAGATGGTATATCAAATTAACCACGCCCAGCTTGCAATCACTGTCTACAAATACAGGTGCGAAGTAGCCGACGCTCTCACTTTTTGCCTCCTAGCTATCAGAAGAGCTGTTTGGCAGTAAGATTTTGCTTTGAGTTCTTTCGTTGTCTCTGGCTAACAGGAGTCTCTTCGCCCGTGAGGATGGAAGCTACGATGTTGGCATGAAATTCATGTAATTTATGGTTCATGGAATTTACATATATATTTATAGGGGCCTCATCACTTATAAGTGTGAAAGCTACCTCGTAGAGGTGAATAGTTTGTGAATCACTGCATGGGATGATGCAAGAGGAGGACACTATTGGTTGTGAGATGCCTGCAGGCAAAGAGCCACTTCGGTCTGAACAGGATCCTCTGGAGGAAGGGATCAGGCGTAAACAGGCTCGTAAATGTAAACATGTAGAAGGGGACATTGGTCAGCTTCAGAAGCAAATGCAAGGTATGCAAGAGACCCTGAACAGTTTGTTACAGGCTCAGCAATGGCCTACAGAACCTCAAGACTTGGGGGTGCCCTTGTCAAAACATCCATGTTTTGCACCGCCCTGTGTTTGTACTTGTATTACCACCAGCTACTCGTGGGCTACGAACATCAGCTGGGAGCAGTAATTGGGCTTGGCCAGAATCATCTAGCCAGGCCTTCATAGGTCAGCACCGGTCTTTGGCCCAAGGGGCACCCATAAGACCAGGCCAAGGAGTCCGGCAGTCCTTTCATAGGACACGACAGGCAGTCTTCCAGCACACGAACAGCAGGCGGAAGAAACAGTCACTGACAGTTATCAACCTCCGTCCCCACATTTTGAAAGTCAAAACCTCTTTCACTGGCACCTATGCACTTAATGTCCATGGGTGCTGAGCACCTTGGAGTTTGGATACAGGCTCCAATTCAAATCCAAGCCACCCCAATTTTAAAGGGTTGTTCTTACTGTATTGAGAGAAGAGACAAAGTGCAGGTTTCTGACAGACAAGGTCTCAGTTCTTTTAGGAAAAGGAGCAATATCATGCCTGCCTTTGGGATCAATAAGGCAGGGGTTTTATTCAACCTATTTCCTGATTCCAAAGAAAGATATGGGTCTTCGGCCCATCCTAAATCTCGGGAAGTTCAATCATCATTTAATGCGTCTGCCCTTCCATATGCTTTGCATTTCAACCGTTTTAACCTTCATCAGACAAGGGGATTGGTTTACAACAGTGGATCTCCAAGATGCTTATTTCCACATCCCAATTCACAAGGACCACAGAAAGTACCTCAGGTTCTACTTTCAGGGCAACGCTTACGAATACAATGTTCTCTCCTTCGGATTGTCATTGGCTCCCCATAGCCTACCTGTAGAAATTGGGGCTGACTCTGTACAGCAAAAAGAGTTGTCTCACTACCACGAGGGTATTGACATACTTACGCTTGAGTTTGGATTCAAATGCAATGAGAGCATCTCTGACTCCACAGAGGCAGTCAGTGTTGAATGAATGCCTGTCCAGGAGCAAGTTATGGTGAGGTCGGGCTGGAGATTGCTTGGCCTAATGGCAGCAACCAGTCAGATGGTACCATTGGAGCTGCTTCACATGCGCCCACCACAGCGATGGTTAGCAAAACACAAAGTGAGTCCACTGAGGGGGTCCCAGACCAGGAGAATGGCGACTTCACCCAGCAGTGGTACAGGCCATTTGGCTTCATTTCGGGAAAGTCAAAGTAGACTATTTTGCCACACAGGAAACCACACACTGTCCCCTGTGGTATTCAATGGTGGGCCCCAGAGGGCCTCTAGGGGTGGATGCTCTGGCAAACAAATGGTCCCCAATACTCCTGTATGCATTTCCTCCGTTCCCACTTCTGCCTGCAGTCCTAGCCAAAGTGAGGATTTTGAAGGCCAAAGTCCTGCTGGTTGCACCAGATTGGCCCCAACAGTCATGGATGCCAGATTTAATCGCCTTGCTTAGGGGGTCACCATGATGTCTCTGAGTCAGAGAGGACATGCTGTCTCAGGCTCAGGGCCAGATCTGGCACCCAAATCCTGGGAAGTACAGGCTACACGTCTGGCCACTAGACGGGAATCAGCCAGGAATCTTCGAGAAGCGGTTCTAACAACTTTGCAGGCAGCCAATTTTTCTATGATTCTAGATGGGAAAGGTTCTCTAGATGGTATCAATCCATGGAAATAGACCCACTGTCATGTGAAGTGGATTCAATCCTGTCTTTTATCCAGTTCCTGCTGGAATCTTGTTAGGGTTAGGTATCAACCTTGAGAGGGTATGTGGCTGTTATATCTCATCATCCTGAAGGCTATGGAGGTTACACAGTGGGATTTCAACCTCTTTTCAGGCGTTATCTGAAGGGGGCTCATGGACTGTGTCCATCTCGAGCTCGGCTAATTCCTTCATGGGATCTGGGTATTGTCTTGAAAGCTCTGACAGAACCTCCTTTTGAATCATTAGATGAAATAGGGATGGAATTTCTCACACTGAAGACACCATTTCTTTTGTCGGTTTCTTTAGTTAAGAGGGTGAGTGAAATCCATGCCTTCTCTGTGCACCCTGCGTGTTTAAGATTAGGAGAAGAGGGCTCATCTATTTCACTTCTTCCAAATCACTCCTTTCTGCCAAAAGTTCTTCCCCATTCCTTTGTTTCCAGGCCCTTGGTGCTAGAACCCTTCCATCCACCTCCTCACAATTCACCAGAAGAAGCCAGACTACATCTAATCTGCCCAGTCAGGGCATTGAGAAGATACATTTCTTTCACACAGATAAGGCATACCGACCAGCTGTTTGTCTGTTATGGGAACTCCGGGCTAGGCCAAGCAATGTCCAAGCAGCAACTGGCAAAATGGGTGGTCAGGCTTATAGAGCTAGCCTATAACAGTGCAGGGATGTCTCCTCCTAAGGGAGTGGTGGCCCATTCTACAAGAGGAGTGGCTGCCTCCTGGACATTGTTTAAAGGTGCCTCTCTGGAAGAAGTGTGCGCAGCAGCTGTTTGGTCATCCTCTGTTACATTTGCCAAATTCTATCGTCTGGATATTGCTATGACAGTCTCATCTACTGTCCTGCAAACAGCAGAAAAGACATGATCTGTCTTATGTAAACAATATCAAGGTGCTAATAAGCCACTGATTTAGTTGTGTAAATAGCAGGGAAAACAAATAAAATGTTCTGTTCGCATTAATTGTTTTCCTTGTGTTTTATTGCCCCGCTTGGGTTTATCTCCCCTCCTGACCTTATCTGGTACACAGTTGACCCATACTGCGGCGTGTTGACTGAAATGAAATAGAACGAGGGGTTACGTAGGTAACCTAGTTCTGTGAATGAAGTCAACACGCCATGCGGCGTGGTCACTCGGGGAACACTTGTTGCTAGTTGGCAAAAATGAAAGCGCCGGCTACTTCGCACCTGTATTTATAGACATTGATTGAATTTTACTAAAATATATCTGGATTCTGTGAAAACAAATTACAATGAGGTAGTTGGTTTGCAACAAGGTGGAGACAGTTCTTTTCATAACAGTAGAGCTGCTAGTGAAGAAGTGACAGGTACAAGAAAAACAGCACAAAAAATACACACACGCTAGGGAGTGACAGAGATAACAGAGAAAATGAAGAAAAGGAAAAGGGAAGTGAAGTTGCAGTTGCAGTTCAAGAGAGAGCCTTTAATTATTTTGCACAGTCACAAATAATATAAATAACAGGGTTGTCTGTGGTTTCAAAATTTGTTGTGGGTGCATAGGACGAGTGTGAGATTTCCCGGCCTGAAATTATGTCCCAGTCCGGACCTGCTTTTAGGATATTTATGCTTATAATGTGAAATGTCCTTAATCTTCATGTTAATTAATGTACGATGATTATAACTGATTGTCACTTCTGCAGTTTGAACCTACAGCCGTTAGTTATCAGCTCCACTTTTACTGAATTAATCTCTTCACATGATGATTTAATGACAGTAGTTCTCTATGAGATTCACTATCATCTGTTTGTCCTCCAGCACCAGCTGAAGGAGTCCTGCAGAAGCAGCTGAAGGAGACACAGGAGACGTTCCAGCAGAGAATCCAGCAGAGAGAGAAAGATCTTCAGCAGCTGAGAGAGGCTGTGGAGTCTCATAAGGTGAGTCTGGAGAAGAAGAGAAGTTTGTCTCCGTCTCAGTTCAGACTCACTGAAGCCTGAATCACTGTGTGTCCTAACAGCGCTCTGCACAGACAGCAGTGGAGGACAGTGAGAGGATCTTTACTGAGCTCATCCGCTCCATTGAGAGAAGCCGCTCTGAGCTGATACGGCTGATCAGAGATCAGGAGAAGACTGCAGTGAGTCGAGCTGAAGGACGACTGGAGCGACTGGAGCAGGAGATCAATGATCTGAGGAGGAGAGACGCTGAGCTGGAGCAGCTTTCACACACACAGGATCACATCCAGTTCCTGCAGGTAACAGAGATCTAGAAGAACAGGATCATAGTGGACTTGAGCAGATCCTGCTGTGACAGAAACTCACAGAGAAACAGTTCATGAGTGTCTTATTTAGGGCTGCCCTCGACTAAATATTTTTCTGGTCGACTAGTAGTCGTTCATTTTAAGCATTAGTCGACTAATCACATGTTTATTAATAAACCATTTAAATCATGCTAATCAACCTTTAATTGCCTACATAGCCTAATAAGTGCTCAAGCACACGCATAAAGCTTGCCACAGCACACCGGCAGAAGTAATGATGATGAATGTGTCAGGGAAAAACAGTAAGATTAAACTGCATTAACATTTTAATAAACTATTGATAAACTAGTGTTTTCTGTGTTTTCGGCTTAAGAGATGAATTTGGCGACACTGACTCGTCATCTCCACAGTAGTAGATGCGACTGCATGCAAGTTTTATACGGATTACATAATCTGAGAATATTTGTGACCCTGGAGCACAAAAGCAGTCTTAAATCGCTGGGGTATATTTGTAGCAATAGCCAACAATACATTGTATGGGTCAAAATTATCGATTTTTCTTTTATGCCAAAAATCATTAGGATATTAAGTAAAGATCATATTCCATGAAGATATTTAGTAAATTTCCTACCGTAAATATATCAAAACTTAATATTTGATTAGTAATATGCATTGCTAAGAACTTCATTTGAACAACTTTAAAGATGATTTTCTCAGTATTTAGATTTTTTTGCACCCTCAGATTCCAGATTTTCAAATAGTTGTATCTCAGCTATCTCAATAGTTGTATCTCAGTTGTATCCTAACAAACCATACATCAATGGAAAGCTTATTTATTCAATATTCAGATGATGTATAAATCTCAATTTAAAAAAATTGACCCTTATGAAAGGTTTTGTGGTCCAGGGTCACATTTGTTTTTTCAGATTTGAATTTTTTCATTTGAAAGTAGACATTACACTCTCTATATTTTTTATAGATATAATATAGATATATTAAATTTAGATTAAATATAGATATATTTTTCATGTCTGTAAGGCAGGTATACATGGAGTTTCGCGCTCAAGTTCACAGAGGCCGAGAAGGCAGAATGCGCATCCTGTTTGCTTTCATTATTTTACATTATTACATTACATAATTATTGCATTATTTTGTTGTTATAGTGAGTGCACACAAATAAACGTAGAGGCTTTACAGATTCGAAAGATGTATTACTCTTCGCTGTATGACAAAAATGGCAGAGTATTTTAAGAGCAAGTGAGCACACCGGCGCCTCCATCTGTCATGCTGTGAGCACGCTACTGTTCAGACACTTGAATAGCGCACATTTTTCTAGGTTAAAATTTGATTGAGCGGCCATGTAAAATTGCTACTACTTACATAGTTCAGATGATAAGCCATATTTGAGGTTGATGAATGATAGGCGAGCGTTTGGATGTAGCGATCTGTCCGTCTCCGACTGCGTGACCTCACCATTTCCTGTGGATTTTTTTTTTCTGCGACTAAGCGACTAATAAAATTGTGGTCGACCAAGCCTCTTCTCGTCGACTAAAGGTTAGTCAACTATTAGGGGGCAGCCCTAGTCTTATTATATAATCATCAGTCAGACTCTCATCTGATCATCTTCTTCTGAAAGAGACGCCGCTTACAAATGGCTTTCAGCTCTGGAAATCTCTTAGGAATCATTTCTCTGAGATCTTTTTTCTGGAAGATGCATTTAGCTGCCAAACACCACTAGCGCCACCAACTGTTCAAAACTTCAGTAACATTTTAACTTTTTACCCCATTTTCCCTTCTGATTAATTATGTCATGGTGAAATCAGTGAACTTGATAGTACCGATTCTGAGTAATGTTACAGTGGAGGACAGTGAGAGGATCTTTACTGAGCTCATCCGCTCCATTGAGAGAAGCCGCTCTGAGCTGATACGGCTCATCAGAGATCAGGAAAAGACTGCAGTGAGTCGAGCTGAAGGACGACTGGAGCGACTGGAGCAGGAGATCAATGATCTGAGGAGGAGAGACGCTGAGCTGGAGCAGCTTTCACACACACAGGATCACATCCAGTTCCTGCAGGTAACAGAGATCTAGAAGAACAGGATCGTAGTGGACTTGAGAAGATCCTGCTGTGACAGAGACTCACAGAGAAATAGTTCATGAGTGTCTTATTATATAATCATCGGTCAGACTCTCATCTGATCATCTTCTTCTGAAAGAGACGCCTCTTACAAATGGCTTTCAGCTCTGGAAATCTCTTAGCAATAATTTCTCTGAGCTCTTTCTTCTGGAAGATATATTTAGCTGCCAAACACCACTAGTGCCACCAACTGTTCAAAACTTCACCAACATTTCAACTTTTTCCTAATTTTTCCTTCTGATTTATTACATCATGGTGAAATCAGACACATCAGTACAGATTCTGAGTAACATTCATCAAATGACGAGAGATTCTACCCATAATGCTTTGAGCTGCATGATGAATCAGTAACAGTGAGATGTTATAGAGTCTCTTCTTTTCTCTTCATGACATTAATACTGCAGCTGAACTTCTGTCACTGAAATAACAGTCAGAATAAATGTGTAATAAATCCTCATATAGACAGTAAGATCAGTGTGTGTGTGTGAGTCCTGCTGAGTGACCATGTATTTGCTTTTCTCTGTTTGAGCGCTGTTTTTATTGTCATGCATTTAATTATTAAACAAGCATTTCATTTTTTACAGTTTTAAGTTACAGCTTAACTTTTTTACTTTTAAGTTACAGCTTGTTAATAATTTGTGTTAAAACATGTAAATGACATGAATTTCACGCTACTATAGCCGATATTATTCTATAAGCAATTTCATGACATTCAAGGAAAATAGTCTTGTACTTTTTGAAATTAATTTGTCACCCCACATTTTTTAAAATGCTTAATGTAAAAATGTTTAGTATGGCATTAAAAAAATGAACTAATGGTTTTATGTGTTTGAGTGTGTGTGTGTTCAGGTATACCCTACGTTATCGGGAAAGAATATCCCCACAAAGATGGCAATATCCAAAATCCTTGTCCTTGTAGGAACATTTTTTGGTCCCAATGAGGAAACAAGCCTATAAATCACACAGAATGAGTTTTTTTGAGAATGTAAAAATGCAGAAAGTTTCCTGTGAGGGGTAGATGTAGGTAGCGATAGCATATATAGTGTGGACAGTAGCCTATGGAATGAACCAATAAAACATGGAAACCCAACACATGTGTGTGTGTGTGTGTGTGTGTGTGTGTGTGTGTGTGTAAGAGAGAGTGAGAGTGAGAATCATGCTAACAGCATGTGTCTGAAGCCACTGACAGATTCACAGCATCGTAACGATGCGTCCCAAAGCAAAACACCAGCAACCCGAGCAGCCATTAATCCTGAGGGTCGTTCGCACAAACGGACCTAACACTCCACAGCAACACACACGTGAGGGATAACATATGGTCACTAATGAGGCTACTTAAACTACTCAATAAATGCAGCTGAAATACTGATTAGCATGTGAATGACTTAATTCTGCGAGCATAAACAGTGTCATGAAACAAATCCCTGACTAAAGATGAGTGTGTCCAGCAGGGGTCAGTGTGTCTCTCCTGTGCTCCAGTGTTTGGATCTGAACTTCATTCTGCTTCACTCTTTAGTGTTGTGAAGTATTTTTCTGACAGCAGCAGGTTTTCTTTAAAAGACAATGTTCACTAGTGATTCCGGTAAAGACGGCGCAGTGGTTTCAGCGGAGGGAAGTGGACGGTTTGGTTTTATTTGAGCTTGAATGATTGAACGGAGCTCAACTCACTGCTGCGCCAATCCTTATGAAAATATTTGTTGCACTTTGACTGTTTATCAGGCTAAAGATACTGGCCGTGCTTTTCATGATGTCAACGTCGCTCTCACACACACATAACGGTGGATAATAGCAGCAGTGTTTCATGATCGCTCATCAGAGAGAGTGTGTTTGCTAGAATAAAAGGCAAGTGGGTTCATTTAGACTCACATCAGAATCTCTTCAGTCTGTGAACACATGCAGTGGCGCTCAAACCACCAACACAAGCAGCAAAAGTCACATACGGGATCACATACTGTCCAGCACTGGCACACGCTCTTCATATGTGCAGTTTAAACATTGACTTTATACCATTTAAAAATTTGGTCTCACTAAGTGTTTTTTTTGTAAAGAAATTAATACTTTTTTATTCATCAGGGACGCATTATATTGATCAGAAGTGACAGTGAAGACATTTGTAATGTTACAAAAGATTTTTATTTCAAATAAATGCTGTTCTTTTGAACTTTCTATTCATCTGTGAATCCTGAAAAATAAAATGTATCACCGTTTCCAAAAAAAATATTGTGCTGTACTGAACTGTTTTCAACATTGATAATAATCAGAAATGTTTCTTGAGCAGCAAATCAGCATATTAGGATGACTTCTGAATGATTAGAATGATTAGAATGACTGAGGCTGCGTCGGCAAGTGCTGAGGGTGATCTGGGGACCCCGATGGAAGACAATCTGCCAGGCACATCCTTGTGGACCTCCCATTCCCCAGCACGCTCGGTCCCTCCGGTGGAGTTCCCGGCTGAGTGGGGCGGTTCGCCTGGGGGTGAACTCAACTTCTCATTTGGGGCTCCCGAAGGGCATGAGGTCTCCATTGCAGCATCGGAGGGTGGGCTTACACCATCAAACGCTAAAGGCTCAGCTGGGCTGCTGCCTTCGGGTGTTGTGACCCAGTCTGTGGCTGACGCTCAGATTGGCAGCGTGCTTGCCCGGGTAGCCGAGAGCATTGGGCTGGATTATGTTCCACCTCCCTCACCCAAGCGTTCCCGGCAGGATGATTGGTTTCTGGGGTCGGAGCACACTGAACAGCCGTGTTCCGCCCCGGTGCCTTTCTTCCTGGAAGTGCACGAGGAACTCACGAAGTCATGGAAAGCTCCCTTTTCGAGCCGTACATGCTTCACTGGGGCCTCCGCTCTTATTACCCTCGATGGTGGTGCGGCGCGGGTGTACGTGGATGTTCCCCAGGTTGAGCGTGCTATTTCAGTGCATTTATGCCCGAGTAGCGCCGCCATCTGGCGCAGTCGCCCACGGCTCCCGTCCAAGGCATGTAAGTTTACCTCGTCTCTCACAGTGAGGGCTTAGAATGCCTCTGGCCAGGCCGCCTCCGCCCTTCATGCCATGGCCATCCTGCAAGTTTATCAGGCCAAGGCACTGAAAGATCTGGGTAGGGTAGTCCCGACCCAGAGGTGTTGCGGGAACTGAGTTCGGCCACCGACTACGCCCTTCGGGCTACAAAGGTGACGGCGCAGGCCCTGGGTTAGGCGATGTCCACATTAGTGGCCCAGGAGCGCCATATGTGGCTTAACCTTGTTGAGATGAAGGACGCCGAGAAGGTTCACTTTCTCGACGCCCCAGTTTCACAAGGCGGCCTAGCAGTTGCCTAGCAGTTCTCAGCAGTGAAAAAGCAGATGGAGGCTATTAAACACATCTTGCCTCGGCGAGGAGCCAGGACCCCGGGACAGCCAGGCCTGTCTTCCCACCGGAGAGGTCAGCCAACTGCTCAGGTCGAGGTGACAGTGCCACTGTCTTGCGGAAGGAGATTGCCAACCTTCTAGCAAAGGACGCAATAGAGCCTGTCCCCCCAGCCGAGATGAAGAAGGGTTTCTACAGCCCTTACTTCATTGTACCCAAGAAAGCCCTTCACAGACTCCTGTTCAAAATGCTCACTGTTCAACACATGCTTACGTGTGTTCAGCAGCAGGATTAGTTCGCGGCAATAGACCTGAAGGATGCATACTTTCATGTCTCCATCCTTCTTGGGCACCGGCTGTTTCTTTGGTTCACCTTCAAAGGACGAGCATATCAGTACAAGGTCCTTCCCTTCGGGCTGTGACCACAGTGACCTTGAGGAAGGACCTTCTTTCTCTGGGGCAGGGCACAATTTGGCACCTGCGCTCAGATCTCTGGAACCTCCATGTCTGGTCCCTGGACGGGATGAGGTGGAGTTCAGAGACCTTTCACCAGCTGTGATAGACACAAACACTCAGGCGAGAGCTCCTTCTATGAGACAGCTCTATGCTCTGAAGTGGTGCGGGTTCACTAGGTTGTGTGACTCTCACGGTGAAGACCCACAGACATGTGGCCTTGGGGCAGTGCTTTCCTTTTTACAACAAGGCTTAGAAAAGCGCTTGTCTGCCTCCACGCTTAAAGTTTACGTGGCTGCCATTGTGGCGAACCACGATTTGGTGGATGGCAGATCTCTCGGAAAGCACGACCTCGTAGTTAGGTTCCTGAGAGGCGCTCGGAGAGTAAATCCACTAAGGCTGCGCCTCATCCCCTCTTGGGATCTTTCTGTAGTCCTCTTGGGCTTACAGAAAGAGCCATTTGAGCCTTTGCAATCAGTCGAGCTTAGTGCCCTCTTTATCAAGACAGCCCTCCTGATTGCGCTCACATCTCTCAAGAGGGTGGGGGACCTACAGGCCCTCTCACTCAGTCAGTGATGAGTGCCTAGAATTCGGACCAGCCTACTCTCACGTTGTCCTGAGACCCTGGTGTGGATATGTGCCCAAAGTTCCCACTACTCCCATCAGGGACCAAGTGGTGAACCTACAAGCATTTCCCTCCAAGGAGGGAAACCCAGCTTTGTCTCTGTTATGTCCAGTTCGCGCCTTGCGCATTTATTTGGTACAGACACAGCGTTTCAGACAATCTGAACAGCTCTTTGTCTGCTTTGGAGGACAGCAGGAGGGGAAGGCTGTCTTCAAACAGAGAATGGCTCACTGGATTGTGGATGCCATTCTCAGGGTGTACCAAGCCCAGGATGTGCCGTGTCCGCTAGGAGTTAGAGCTCATTCCACTCATGGCATTGCTGCCACTTCAGCTCTACCACACAGTGCATCACTAGCAGACATATGTAGAGCTGTGGGCTGGGCTACACCCAACACCTTTGCAAGTTTCTATAACCTCTGATGGATCCAGTTTCGTCTTGAGTATTCGGTAACAACAGGTAAAAGTCTCGATGAACCGGCTGGGTGTAGTGCTTGCGCAGCGCCTGTCCCCTGGCTAGGTGACAAAGTGCGCTCTTTTGTCTAGTTTCAGTTCCCCGGTATGGTGAACCCTAAACCACTTACTCCATCATTTAGCACTTCCAGTAGTTGAGTTTCGCGGAGAAACTCACTAACCAGGCCCATTACTCGAGATTGCTGCACCTTTCAGGTGAGCCCTTGTAATGTGGCTAGTACTCCGTATGTTGTGGATGCCCTGAAGGTCACCCCATACAATGTTTTCCCACTGTTCAGTTCTCCTGTCGTTGAACCCAGTGTCTTCCCCTCGACAGAGCTAGCTCTGTCACCGGTCACTGCGGGATAGGTAGTCTCCCTCCTTTGGTGGAGCCCACAACAGAGATCTCCCTAGATCAGCACTCCCCGCTGGTGAGTCCCCAGGCATATTTCCACACGTTACCTCCCTTCGGGCAGGGTGTGGTCTCCTTAGAATTCCTCTCCCTGTGGGAAAGAGAATGCTTCCCAACGTTAACAACCAGGTGTATAGCGGCTGTTAATTCTGAAAAGCTATATGCTTATGCCTTACTAAATAATCATAAGAGGCCCACAGCTGCAGTGACCTCTTGCTAGGTGAGTAGTGCTCCTTGTAAGAAGCGGGAGACCTGAGGTCATTTACCCTGGACATTGGAAGGTTACAAGTCAGTATCTCTGCACTGGTTGTTGGCACGCTCATGCTTGCCCCCACGTTCGCCTCGTAACTCGGTACAGTAGTTGTGGCGTTTAGTATAGGGACCCCCATATGTCATACGACACACGTCATAGTGAACGACAGAAAGGGAACGTCTCAGTTCCGTATGGTATCCCTCGGTCCGTGATGGAGGGAACGGAGACGTGTGTCTCTCTGGCCACAACTCTGTACTGAACTCTAATGTGCCGAGACACTACCTCGGTTCCTCAGAACAATGCTGAAGTGCAATCTGCACGCAACAGCCCTTAAATACCCGTATGCATGGGCGTGGCTTCACATTTCATTGGCCTTTTCTGATAATCTCAGAGGTGATTGAGCTCCCAAGAATGATCCCCCATATGTTGTCATACGACACACGTCTCCGAGGGGTTACCATATGCAACCGAGACGTTTTAAATTGCAATAATATTTCACATTTTTACAGTATTTTTGATCAAATAAATGCAGCCCTGGTGAGCAGAAGAAACTTCTTTCAAAAACATTAACAAATCTCACAGACCCCAAACTTTACACTTTCTGGTTCCTGTTTTAACTCATACTACAAACTCACTGATACTCCAGTAATGTTGTAAATGTACAGACCTGTGAAAGTCAGGACTCGTGTGTGTCCAGTGTGGCATGCTGGGAGTATAGTAAAGTTTCTATGACAACTACAACAAATTCAGCTGACGTCATACAGAGAGAGAATACAGATGCCCACAGAAACAGTCATGTTAACCTGAATCTGTGACAAAAGTGAGGAACTATTGCATGTGTGCATTCTCTGATCTCACGTTTAGAGACTCACCAGGAGAACATGAGTTTGTCACATTTACATACAAAATAGTGCAGATGACAAATGTTATACATTCATTCATTTTTTAAATAATCACTATTAAATATTAAACTATTAACCCTGACCAGACCAAACTATAACTATTAACCCTAGCCAAATACCTGCCTACAGAATGCACACACACAGAGGTCTAAAGCTCATTAACATGCTGCTTTAATGACTGTTTCCATTTCAGAAAATCAAAGCAAACATGCGAGCATGTGAAGTGGGAATTTACACGTGTGTTTTCTGAGTGCAGGCTGGAAATCAGGTGGGTTTTCTTTGCTAAGTGTTCACGTCTATTTTTACATGTCAGAGTTCATGATTGAGTGCAGAGAGAGAGAAACACTTTAATTCAGAGCCAAACAAACACACACACCATATTACATGCTGTGTAGTGTAGCTTATATGATTAAATTAGTCTTAAAATTAAGCTCAACTTCTGGTTTAAATAATTTAAACATGCTTTTCTGGTTGTTGCAACTTATGTACTGCAAAAAGTGCTGTTCTATCCTCAGTATTTCTGTCTTGTTTTCCAGTACAAATATCTAAACATCCTTAAAGATATCTGTTCTTGTTTTAAGCATAAACTCACTTCATTTTGATCAATTTACTACAATTTACTTCTCAAGTAAATGTATCTTGATTTAAGAATGACTAGATATTTGTACTGAAACAAGACAAAAAAACTGAATAAGAAATAATGTACTGAATAATTTTTGTACATTCATAATATAGAATGCACTTTTTAACAGTCGTGATTAAGTTCTTCAGATCCAGTACTATGTGATTTCAAGCACAGTTTGAATGCTCACAAACGGGAAGTTTTTCATCATGTTTTTCTCAATTATTGCGCCTCATGCAGCACACAGACAGGAAACGACAGGAGAAATGAGTGTTTGTGTGTGTGTGTGTGTGTGTGTGTGTGTGAGAGAGAGAGGTTTCCACTGCAGCTGTGATGAATGAGGCTCTGTGTGCAGCCGACTAATGCGCATGAGTGTGTGTGTGTAAGAGAGTGTCTGTGTGTGTGTGTGTGTGTGTGTGCGTGTGTGTGTGCGGGTGCAGAACTTTCACGAAGCACTTTAATATGTCTATAAATCCTGCACTGATGTGTTGTGATGAATCTACAGCGTGCTCTAAAGAGATGGCAGTGTGTGTGTGTGTGTGTGTGTGTGTATACGTATCGGTGTTCATTTGCACAGTCTTGGTGTGTGTTGTGTGTTTGTCAAGTGATTGGTGGCCTGTGCGGTGAAGTCGCCATGTTAGTTTTGATTGGCAAAGATGGCAGTGCTGCTTTAACTCCAGCACACACACACACACACACACACACAAACTCCTGCCAGCAGTGGTGGACTTGAGTTCCTGCCCAACTCAAACACATATCAAATAAACATCTCGGAGTAAATATATTAAAAGTGTTCCATTAAATATGAGTGTGATATACAGCGCTTATTAAGAGCTTAATGAACAGTGTTACATTCAAACACACTGTGTTCATTATCGTAAAATCTACCGACATCTCAGGAGGCCCGTTTCAGGCCTGTTTAACGACGGGGTCAGTAACGAGCATATTACAGCCTGTAGCGCCGCTGAACGCTCAACACCGCCGGATACAGAGTAACATCAGTGATATCTCACTCTCTTTATCAAAGCTTCTCCTCGCACACTCGTTTCCTTTCCTCTTCTCTAAAGCAGAAATTATGGACTACAGCATTTCATCACAATATTGTGATAGCAGCTTAAAGCAAACTGATGCTGTAATTTCATGCCGAGTTGTTAATCAACAGACAACCGATTGTGATCTTTGTACTGAAACTTTCACACTGGGCTTCATTTATGAAACACAAGCAGAATTAAAGCAACAGTTCACCCAAAAATGACAATGAAAATTTTCTCATCCTCAGATCATCCAAGATCAGGATGAGTTTGTTTCTTCATCAGATTTGGAGAAATGTAGCATTGCATCAGTGTCTCAGCAATGGATGCTCTGCAGTGAATGGGTGCCGTCAGAATGAGAGTCCAAACAGCTGATAAAAACATCACAATAATCCACAGCACTCCAGTCCATCAGTTAACATCTGGAGAAGACAAAAGCTGAAACTAATCCAGCATTAAGATGTTTTTAACTCAAATACGAGTCCATAATCCATAATAAAGCTTCCCTGGTGAAAAACTTTATTTTCATTTTTTGGGTGAACTATTCCTTTAATTATTGTGTAAATCGTTCTAAAGCTGTTTTGATGTAAATTTCTCTTTAAAATGTTTGTATGATAAAACGTACACCTTCTTCCAATAATGTGTAAATAGTGCGAAAAACATCAGAATCTTTTGTGTTCTTTTATGCAAACTAATAAGATATTTTGATAACACTATTTACCATAATAATATATACTAACAGCATGGTAATTGTGATTAACTAATTAAATAACTAATTGGTAAACGAAAATGACTGAAAAGGCTGCAAAGTCCGTTTTCTTTTTTATTACTCTGAGCACCAGTAATATTTGTCTGCAACGCTTTAATCAAATAACTTTTGTTAGGCATACTGCCAATTAGTCTCTTTTGCATTTATGTAAATGCAATTATGGAAAGTATGGTCCTCTAGTTCACAAACACTGCAAAATAAAATTAAGTAAAATAAAAAATACACAATGCACTTGATTTTGCATTGGCTGTACTGGCTTTAATTTATGATTATTTAAATAATGAGAATAATGAAAATTACAAATAAAATCATAAGTAAAAACCACTGGATTTTACACAATAATGAGGTAAATTACTGGAAGCAAAGACAAATTATTGGGAATGATTGACAGATACACGTTTAACTATAAAATCTAAGGTTTATGAAGTGTTTGTGAAGAGTTTTCAGGAAGGTCCAGGTCCAGGCGCAGTGTGTTTAGTTTCAGTGTCTGAAGGAAACAGCTAAAAATGCTGAACAAATGTCAATGTCAGTCGCCGACATTAAGCCTGTTTTTTCAAAATTTCAAAATATTTTAGATAACCACAGCAGATTTACACAGTGACATTCCCAGAGCAGGAAAACAGTTTCTGAAAACAGGTTGAGTAGCTGTAGATATGCAGTAGAGAGAAATAAAAACAGTGTAAAACATGAGAAACCAGAATGATTTCAAGTGTGAAGCATTAATGTAGATCAGAACAGTGAGGTCGGGTCTGATCCATCACAGTCTGTAGATCACAACATCAAGCTAAAAAAGTTCCCAGGTTTGATTCCCAGTGAAGACTCGGATGAAGCGTCTGCCAGTGTAAATGAACTCGAAACACCTACTGCTGGACACATACTGACTCACAACTGTACAGCAGATTCAGATCCATCCGATATATGCATGTATGTATGTATGTATGTAGATTCAGATCTGTCCGATGTAATGTATGTATGTATGTATGGATGGATGGTGAACTATGATGTCATGATGAGACTGACTGACAGATGGATTCACATTCTACTCACTTCCACAGCAGACTGATGTGAGCCAGGGAATGTGTGTGTGTGTGTGTGTGTGTGTGTGTTTCTCTTCATTTGTCAAACCATGGTGGTCTTGGCAACCTGCAGTGTGACCTTTGACCTTGTCAGTGTGTGTGGAGCTCTGCCACTGAGAGCTAAATAAGCCGTACTGCCGCTATCAGCCTCATAGAGAGACGCGCACATATGGTAAAAGAATCACAGCGAGAGATGATAGAGAGAGAGAGAGAGAGAGTGTGTGTGTGGGAGCGTGTGTGTGCGTGAGTGAGCGTGTGTGTGTGTGTGTGTGTGTGTGTGTGTGCGTGA
>NW_015555995.1:64258-71017 GCF_001515605.1 Sinocyclocheilus anshuiensis | reverse complement strand
GTGTGTGTGAGCGTGAGTGAGAGTGAGTGTGTGTGAGCGTGAGTGAGTGAGTGAGAGTGAGTGTGTGTGAGCGTGAGTGAGCGTGTGTGTGTGTGTGTGAGCGTGAGTGAGAGTGAGAGTGAGTGTGTGTGAGCGTGAGTGAGAGTGAGTGTGTGTGAGCGTGAGTGAGTGAGTGAGAGTGAGTGTGTGTGAGCGTGAGTGAGCGTGTGTGTGTGTGTGTGAGCGTGAGTGAGAGTGAGAGTGAATGTGTGTGAGCGTGAGCGAGAGTGAGTGAGAGTGAGTGTGAGTGTGTGTGAGCGTGAGAGAGAGGGAGTGAGAGTGAGTGTGTGTGTGTGTGTGTGTGAGCGTGTGTGAGAGAGCGTGTGTGAGAGAGTGTGTGTGTGTGAGCGTGAGTGAGAGTGAGTGTGTGTGTGTGTGTGTGTGACCGTGTGTGTGAGAGCGAGTGTGTGTGTGTGTGTGTGTGATCGTGTGTGTGAGAGCGTGTGTGTGAGAGAGAGAGTGTGTGTGTGTGTCCAGTGGGTCACAGAGAACGTCTTATTCTGACGGTGAATAAAATAAAATAAAATATTTTTTTAAACAATTTACACAATGCAATATTATTAAAATGTATGCAAATTTACGTCACGTTTCAATGGTTTGTACTGGCTTTAATTTATGATTATTTAAATAATTTTAATAATCGCTGAGCATAATGAGACAAACTCAGATGAAGACAGTCAGAGAGAATGTAAACATCTTATTCTGGTCCTCTAGTTCACAAATACTGCAGAATAGAAACAAATACTGCAGAATAGAATAGAATAGAATAGAATAGAATAGAATAGAATAGAATAGAATAGAAATTACACAATGCACTATTGTTGCATTGGCTGTACTAGCTTTAACTTATGATTATTTGAATAATGAGAATAATGAGAATTACAAATAAACTTGAGTAAAACACAGTAATGAGGCTGTGTATGAAAATAATGTCACTTAATGCAAAAGTCTTAATGGCTTTCTTTAAGCCAAATGTAATAAAGAGGGAGAGTGTGTTATGAGGCTCATATGAGCATTTCTGTGGAGGTTAATGAGCGTCTGTGATCTTCCACTCTCTGTGTGTGTATTTATACCTTCTTTAAGTCGTGATTTATTCTGTTTGTTCACTGTGTAAGTCTCTGCGGCGGCTCTGAGGACTTTTGATGCATCAGTGGAGTGTGTGTGTGTGTGTGTGTGAGAGAGAGTGTGTGTGTGTGGTTCGAGGAGCAGGCCAGTAGAGCAAGATGGAAAGTTGAGAGTGAGCGACACACACACACACTCTCTCTCTGGTGGTGGGCTCCTCGCAGTTATTCCAGCTTATTTGTTCAAGTGCTGAGGAAATATTAAATATCACACACTCACTAGAGACGGCCAGTAATTATCCACAGATGGAGAGCAGGAGGGCAGCGTGTGTGAGAGAGAGGTGAGAACAGATAGATAGACACTCACGTTACAAACACTGACGCTTCTGAGTACGAATAACACGAGAATAACAGCTACGATGAAGACGATGTGATTCACTGCAGATGAGCACAGTCTCTGGGACAGAATCACACCAGATCCACATTGGAAACTGCAGTCGCCATCTAAGCTGAGGATGTGCGAATAAAAGCATGATTAAAATAAAGGTTATTAATGAACATTATAACTGTATAAGGCAGTAAAAACAGCACCAACTCCCCTCGATAACAATCACCTTGATTAATTAAACACAATCTGTGCACCAGCTCTGACTCCCTCTAGTGGTGGATACCCTAAATACAGATTTTCACACTTTGACCAATTTGACTTTTCACATTTCTGAGATTTTTAGAAGCATAAATCATCATAGTTTGTAGTGGTGATTAAAAATTACAACAAACATAATTTTTGCGTTCCCATTCACTCCAATAGCAAAAGAAGGTAATAACACAAAATATAGTGTATAAATGTACATTAAATGTAAAAAAAAAAAGAAAGAAAATGTACTGGCAAATTTAAAGCAGCCACCAACATACTTCGCCGATACTCTTTAAACGACTATCAAAATAAACTTAAGCTGTACCTTTTAAGGATGAGATGAGCAGGATGGAAAGACTATAATGCACAAAGATTATAAAAGCCTTAATTAGGTTATTGGCCTTCTACCAGCAAGCAGATCTTGCTGACAGGTCTTTCGAGCTGGCTTGTTTTGGTTTGTAGACGTACACTGCGGACCAGGCCTTTGGAGTCAGGGAAGGCTTCAGTGACTCTGGCCAGCATCCATGAACCTCGCGGAGCTGAGGCATCAGCTACCAGCACAATGTCTCCTTGACGGAAGTTGCGCCTGGTCCGTGACCATTTTTGCCGTGCTTGCAGAAGAGGAAGATACTCTCGAATCCAACGCTTCCAAAACAAGTCAGCAATGTGCTGCACTTGCCTCCAGCGACGCCTACTGTATAGATCTTCTTTTGCAAACAATCCAGGAGGTAGAAGAGGCTGCACCTTAAGCTGCAGTAAGTGGTTAGGTGTTAAGGGCTCCAAATCATTTGGGTTATCAGAAACACTTGTGAGTGGTCGACTATTAAGAATGGCCTCAATCTCACACCTTACTGTTTGAAGACATTCTTCATCCAAATATTGTTCGCTGGTGACTGACCGGAACACTGTTTTGATCATGCGAATCAGCCTTTCCCATATCCCTCCATAATGAGCACCATGGGGAGGGTTAAACGTCCACTTCACCCCCTTTTGGAGCAGGCTTTGTTCAATCTGTTGCATGTTCCAAGATTTTAAGGCTTCCTTTAGTTCCTTTTCAGTTGGGTTAGGGTTAGGTTAGACACTGGTCCTCTTCTAACAATGAAACGCCTGAATGCATGAATACAAGAGTTTGTATCAAACGAATGTGCAACTTCCAAATGTATTGCACGGCTGGTAAGACATGTAAAAATCACGTCATAGCGCTTCACGTTGCTACGGCCTCGTTTTATTTCTAGTGGTCCAAAATAATCAACCCCTCCATGGGGAGGGTTAAACGTCCACTTCACCCCTTTTTGGAGCAGGCTTTGTTCAATCTGTTGCATGTTCCAAGATTTTAAGGCTTCCTTTAGTTCCTTTTCAGTTGGGTTAGGGTTAGGTTAGACACTGGTCCTCTTCTAGCAATGAAACGCCTGAATGCATGAATACAAGAGTTTGTATCAAGCGAATGTGCAACTTCCAAATGTATTGCACGGCTGGTAAGACATGTAAAAATCACGTCATAGCGCTTCACGTTGCTACGGCCTCGTTTTATTTCTAGTGGTCCAAAATAATCAACCCCTACATGAGTGAAGGGCGGAAGGGCAGGGGTCAACCTGTCAATAGGCAAATCTCCCATTTTCTGTTCACCTGCACTTGAGTTTATTCTTCTGCATGATGTGCATTCATGAATGACCTTTCTGGACAAGGAATTGGCACAAGGAATCCAGTATCTTTGTCTAAGCTGGGACAGCATGAAATTCCTTCCACTGTGTCCAACTTCTAGATGGATGTGCTGAAGTAAGAGCTTGGAAACATAATGGTTTTTAGGAAGAATGGCAGTATGTTTCTGCTCAGTAGGCATTGCCATTTTGCTCAAGGAACCACCCACCCTCAAGATGCCATTATCAAGAACAGGATCTAACCTGTGGATGGGCCTGCTTCTACCAACATTCTTCATGCCTTTCTGCAAGCGAGTTATTTCCTGCAAATATCCCTGCCTTTGGCAAAATTGTATAATTACCACTTCAGCATCCTCCATATCTTGTACTGATAGCACATATGAACCAAGTTTCTCCTGTTTTCCTTTTATTGTGGTCATAATATGCCTGCTTTGTTTTACCTTTACCTTGCGTTTCTTAGGAAGTTCTGAAAGAATGGATTTGAACCTTAGGAGCCACGCCACAGCCCTTTTGAGCCTCATCCATGTTGAGAAGTAATTCATAAGGCAAGTTGTATCATCAAAGTTGTCTTTCATTGCAACATTTACAGTGACCATTTCCTTTTTTAATTCTGGGTCATCTGGAAAGAGGATGAGTTCGGATGGAGGGTCTGGCCAACAATGGGGTGGTTCCCTTAGGAAGTCTGGGCCATCGATCCAGGTCTTTCTTTTCAGAAATGTGTTGACTGTCAGCCCCCGGGAGGCATAATCAGCAGGATTCAATTTTGTGCCTATGTACCTCCACTGAGACACCTTTGATGCACTTCTGATGATATTAACATGGTTTGCCACAAAAGTTTGGAATCTTCTGCTTTCATTGCGGATGTACCTCAGGATGGTCATGCTATCTGTCCAGAACAGAGATTGCGCCAATTCCATATGCAGCTCTTCAGACAATATCTTGTCCATACATACAGCCAGAACTGCAGCAGTGAGCTCCATCCGTGGTGTAGCCATCACCTTCCAAGGAGCAACCCGAGCCTTGCCCATGATAAAGGTGACATGAACTTTATTGCTGCTGGTCAATCTAAGATAAAGCGCAGGAAATTCACATGATGAGGTGGGACCTTAACTTGATGGAACATCTTTTCCACATCAACCATGATGGCAATTTTACCTAGACGAAAGAGGACTAAGACTCCAATCAGAGTGTTCATAAGGTTTGGACCTGGAAAGAGCTCAGTGTTGAGTGACACCCACTGATAAGCTGCAGAGCAGTCAAATACTACACGCAAGCTTTCCTTCTTTGGTTGAAACACGTCGTGATGTTGAATGTACCATACCTTTCCATTTTCCTGTTTCAGCTGATCTTGTGGTACAAGTTCAGCATGTCCACTTGATATGAATGTTTCCATAAATGCACTGTACTCTTTGTGAAAATCACTGTTCCTTTGAAACTTCCTTTTTAAAAACAGTATTCGTTGCTCTGCCAGGTGGCGAATGTTTGGCATCATAGGATTATCCCTTTTGAATGGCAAAGGCAACTGATAACGTCCATCAACTATCTCAGCAGAGCTGTTCATTATCTGCATGAATCTACAGTCTTCCAATGACATCTCCTTTTCCTCAGCATGCTTTTCTGGAAAATCATGATTATATTGTTGAATCAAAAGATCATTTAAATTTTCAACAGAAATCCGATGCGCATGAACATATTTCTGACCTCTTTTATTAATCCATGCATCCTCACCATGGAAAGGTCCATTCACTACGCAACCTAACAGTGTCTTTATAGCAAAGGGGCCATTACCGTGGCTATTAATAATTATCCAAGGTTCCATCAATTTGGGCGCATTTATCCCAATGAGAAGGCCAACCTCCGCATTAATGGTGGGTATATCCACATCTTGAAGATAGATTTTTCTTTTATTTTGTAAAGCACCTTGGAGATGAGAAGCCTCATGTTTGATGGAAGATTGAGTTCATCCATATTCCTCAAAGTACGCATAACATTACAATATCCACAAAGAAAAAGAGCATAACTATGTAAAGCTTCACCATTGTCTACTCATATGTTATTCAGATTTAAAGCCTTTTCCATATAGGTATTGGTGATTTTGAATTCATCTCCAACATTATGTTCCAAGAGTCCTTTTGCCTCTGCAAAGCCTCTGTCTGCATCCATATGAAGGCAACTTCTAACCAACTCTTTAGGTTGACCAGAGGTATACTGTTCAAGGTAATATAACCGATCTTGACTACTGTTGGTCTTACTTTCGATACAGTGTTCAAATGCCTGCATGAATGGTTTAAGGTTCAGTGGTTAACCATTGAATACAGGCACATGTCTAGTTGGAAGAGAAGACGTTTTTTGCTGTTGCACAATAAGATCAGTAATAGCACCCAGATTGTTGCTGCTTAAGCCTGAAGGCTTAAGTGAGTGGTAATGTGGCGTCTGCACTAGTTTGACTAATCTGATTCAATGGTGGCATTTGACAAGGACCTTGAGACCCCTGAAGCCGTACATCATGCGTCAAAGCTCTTTGCAGTGGTGTTTTAGGAATAACAGAGATTTTTGCATATTCCACTGGTGAGGGTTCTGTTGCAGAGTTTCCTTGATTCCATTAATTCCTTGATGGCTCTTCAGATACTTATTCATGCCGTCTCCTGGTGACTCAGAAACTTCTGGTGATATGAGTTTAGATTCCATGCATTCAGTATTAAAGCTTTGTAACACTAGCACTTTAGCATCAACTGCAGCCAACTCTGTTTCAAGCTCAACTCTCTCCATTGCATTTTGTACTTCAATCCTTTCTAGTTCTAAGGCATGCTTCTTTTTAAGCCCTTCAGTACGCTGCAATAGAGCTGCCTTTTCAGCTTCAGCCCTTAGACGTGCAGAAGACACTGATGTGGTTTTGGAGGAACTGCTAGCAATAGAACATGAAGACTGCCTTTTACTGCCTGACACATTGGAAACGCTGTCCAAAGGACATATCACAGCTTGTAAATCCTTTTGAACAACTTTCCATGTTGCAACTTCCTTCAAAAAGGTTTCAAAGGTTTGCATCTTTGGTAGATACCAATCATCATTGTCACTTTTCCTTTCCTCTTCCTAAAGCAACACTTGTACAGACTGGTGAACATTTTTAATGTCATTTAGTGCAACATTCAACTCTTCAAGGCCTTTATTAACAGCTTCAACATTTCCACTATTCATTGTTTCCCTTATTTCATTCATTTTACGTGTACACACGCCAAGCTTTCCTCTGCGTGTTGCACAAAGCTGGTAGAATTTTTCATCATCCATATTGAGGCTCAATCAAGATAAGATTTTTGATGAGAAATCACAGCTTGTAAATCCATACATGAACAAAAGATTATGGTCC
>NW_015555995.1:60100-64152 GCF_001515605.1 Sinocyclocheilus anshuiensis | reverse complement strand
AGTGGTAATGTGGCGTCTGCACTAGTTTGACTAATCTGATTCAATGGTGGCATTTGACAAGGACCTTGAGACCCCTGAAGCCGTACATCATGCGTCAAAGCTCTTTGCAGTGGTGTTTTAGGAATAACAGAGATTTTTGCATATTCCACTGGTGAGGGTTCTGTTGCAGAGTTTCCTTGATTCCATTAATTCCTTGATGGCTCTTCAGATACTTATTCATGCCGTCTCCTGGTGACTCAGAAACTTCTGGTGATATGAGTTTAGATTCCATGCATTCAGTATTAAAGCTTTGTAACACTAGCACTTTAGCATCAACTGCAGCCAACTCTGTTTCAAGCTCAACTCTCTCCATTGCATTTTGTACTTCAATCCTTTCTAGTTCTAAGGCATGCTTCTTTTTAAGCCCTTCAGTACGCTGCAATAGAGCTGCCTTTTCAGCTTCAGCCCTTAGACGTGCAGAAGACACTGATGTGGTTTTGGAGGAACTGCTAGCAATAGAACATGAAGACTGCCTTTTACTGCCTGACACATTGGAAACGCTGTCCAAAGGACATATCACAGCTTGTAAATCCTTTTGAACAACTTTCCATGTTGCAACTTCCTTCAAAAAGGTTTCAAAGGTTTGCATCTTTGGTAGATACCAATCATCATTGTCACTTTTCCTTTCCTCTTCCTAAAGCAACACTTGTACAGACTGGTGAACATTTTTAATGTCATTTAGTGCAACATTCAACTCTTCAAGGCCTTTATTAACAGCTTCAACATTTCCACTATTCATTGTTTCCCTTATTTCATTCATTTTACGTGTACACACGCCAAGCTTTCCTCTGCGTGTTGCACAAAGCTGGTAGAATTTTTCATCATCCATATTGAGGCTCAATCAAGATAAGATTTTTGATGAGAAATCACAGCTTGTAAATCCATACATGAACAAAAGATTATGGTCCACTCCAGCAGCAAGCCTAGAATTGACAATAGGGCACTTCAAAATCCAAGACTATTTTAAACATAAAGAATCCTAACTTTACATTTCCAAGTTGCAAACAATGTTTCCAAGTTTCCAAACTATTTTCATCAATCTGTGTGAGCGACTGCAAGTTCTTTAACTTGTGTACTGGCAAATTTTAAGCAGCCACCAACATACTTCGCCGACACTCTTTAAACGACCTAAATAAACTTAAGTTGTACCTTTTAAGGATGAGATGAGCAGGATGGAAAGACGCGAGCAAGGCAGGCAGGGCAGGATGGATGGATCAAACAAACAATATTCCAGTAATCCATACAAAGGTTAGAGCAGGGTTGAAAGGATACAAACTCAAGATCAAGTTAATCAAAAGAATAGCAAAGCAAATAGCCTTAAAGAACTTATATGCCTAGTAGGTTGGTAGGGTGCTTCTTTGTTCTTTGACAAAAAGGTGAGAGGTGGCCATCTTTAACTTCGCTGCCTTCTCATGGTCTATCAAAATAAAAGTATCTACAAAAAAAAAAACTTATACACCAGAAAATATTTTAGTACTCCTATAACCTAAAAAACAAATAAATAATGGCTCCAACAGAAAATATAAAAACGTTGCTAGATTTAGATGTTAATAACTGTGAAAAACACAGTTTGAATAAAAAGAATGACTCATCTATTCTATTCAGCAAATTAAATAATTATTAAGAACAAGAGTTAATAAATTGTATAACAAAAACAAACAAGACATTTGCACATTTTCTATAAATTGCTGAAATAAGCATGCTCTGCTAAAACAGCGAACCGCATTTCATTTTCCCTGGTCTTTATTTGCATACGCAGCCTTGCAGTAAATAAACACTACTGCTACTGTCATATCATCATATCTGGAATATCATTCAGTCCCTGCAGGATTGTGTGAACTATTGCAAATTCAACCAATCGGCAGCTTGCACTTTTTGTCTTATTTCCACAAGTTTTCCACAAAAAATGTTAACCTGATGGAGAGAAAGCAACTTTAGCCAAAGTCCATAAATCAGATCCTAAACAAACTGATCAGTACATTCACCTGTGTTTTCATGTCAAAGAATCAGACAAAATTAAAGTTTATAGCTAGAGGATTAATGTTAGTATTAAATAAATACATAATACTGAATATACTGGATATTTAGGGCTGCCAAAAAAAAAAAACAAAGTTTCTGCAAATTCCTGATGGGACTGATTATTATGAAGTGATTAGTCATTTGTAACAGAATACATTCTTACATCTCTGTAAATATGAAAGAGAGAGAAACACACACACACAATCATACACACACTCTGTCCCTTGTGTGTGATCACACATATTACCCACTTAAAGGAAACCAGATCCCACTGCAAACACACACACACTGCACATAATGTGTCACAGGTGAAGCTGACAGTCTGCCTCCATCAACATTATGATCCTGCAGTAACATCAGTGTTTAAAGGGGTCCTATTATGCTCAAGCACACGCACTCACACACACAGGCACACACACACGCGCACACACACACACACTCACAGACACACACACTCTCACACACACACACACACACACACTCACACTAACAGAATACATTCTTACATCTCTGTAAATATGAAAGAGAGAGAAACACACACACACAGACACACACACACAATCATACACACACTCTGTCCCTTGTGTGTGATCACACATATTACCCACTTAAAGGAAACCAGATCCCACTGCAAACACGCACACACACACACACAGACACACACACACACACTCTCTCCTCTCACACACTGCACATAATGTCTCGCAGGTGAAGCTGACAGTCTTCAGTATCATGGTGATCTAGTCCTGCAGTAACATCAGTCTTTGAGACACTGTTGAGGTGAGTTTTATGTCAGTAACTACTGACTGAATATCACTGCCCGTCACAGGACAGATCACAGTCGAACTGGCCGGATCTCAGATCAGAACATGTTTTGCATGTGTGTAGCAGTTCAGATGCTTAAACAGATGCGAGAAAGACAAGACCAATCACAATTCAGTATGCAAATATGATGATGATGTCATAATTGTCTTTAGATTTAAAGGGAGATTCAAATTCTTAATTCTAAGTTAATGGCAGATTTATTTTTAAATTTCTAGATCAGTGGTTCTCAATTAGGGGCCCGGGGCCCACTGAGGGACCACAGCAATTATTTAACTGTATTTATAAAATAACATAATAAAAATCAATGTGAGAAAATAAGATGAGAAAATAATTCTTAAATATTTATTAAAATTAAAAACTATTTTTTCCTTCAATAACTATTGTTTTTAAGAACATACAGAATCAGGTGACTTGTGGTTAAATATATTAAATGTGTAATTAAACAAAAATATAGAATTGAAATATAATATAATAACCAATTTGACAAAATAGTTCAAAAATAAAACTGTAGAGAAGAAAAAGAAAAGGACTATGCTTTGAAATCACATTGACGATTAAATCAGAGCTTAAAGCTTCATCATGTGTTCAGTGTGTTTGACAGGAAAATTATTCTTAACCTTAATCTGACTGTAGTTCAGATGAAAGATCAGAGTGTGTTTTACAGCATATAAACACGTCAAGCGTCAGCCGTGTGTCTTTAGCGTGTGGCTCCAGCCGCTGCAGACTTTCACTTGTTTTGGCCGTCAGGTCTGGTTGTGTTGAGCCGTGTGTGTGTTGCTTTGATAGCTGGAGAGTATCAGCGCTGTTAAACGCTCCTCCTGCTGAGCTGCTGACACCACACGCAGCAAAGCATGCTGGGTGGGCCGCGCGGCCCTGACATAGCCGAGGTCATGACCCTACAGCATACTTCACACCCCGTCTCATCTCAACACACACACACACCTCGCTCGGTCTCAGTCCGCCTCTCTCTGCTGATCCAGGGTCCTGTTTCTCTGGACGGGTTTGTTAAACACCGGTATTAAATAATCAGTGAATGTAGACTTACAGGTGAACCCAACACTCCTGCTGACACACACACACACACACACACACACACTCACACACACACACACACACCCACACACTCACTCACACACTCACGCACATAGATACATGCCCACACACGCTCA
>NW_015555995.1:59418-59907 GCF_001515605.1 Sinocyclocheilus anshuiensis | reverse complement strand
CACACACACACACACACACTCACTCACACACTCACGCACATAGATACATACACACACACGCACACAATTCTATTTATACTTTTATTTTAAAAATCCTGGCCCTTTCTTATTCTTATTTCCTTGCATAATTGATTTCTTCTGTGTACTGGAAGCTTCACCAAGACAAGTTCCTAATGACTGGCGATTAACCCTAACACTGCCTCAACACTTAACCGAAACATTATTTACATTATTACAGAGTTGTTACACAGTGTGTCACACATGACATCTGCACTGGACGGATCATTAAAAATGCTTAAACTCTGAACGGCTCGTACAGAAACACACTTCAGCTTCAGTAACACGAGTATGTGTGTGTGTGTGTGTGTGTGTTTGTGTGTGTGTGTGCGAGAGAGAGAGAGAGAGAGAGTGTGTGAGCGCGCGAGAGAGAGAGAGAAAGAGAGAGAGAGCACGAGAGAGAGCGAGAGAGAGAGCGCGAGAGAGAGAGAG
>NW_015555995.1:51785-59346 GCF_001515605.1 Sinocyclocheilus anshuiensis | reverse complement strand
AGAGTGTGTGTGTGTGTGTGTGTGTGTGTGTGTGTGTGTGTGTGTGAGAGTGCCAGCTCGACTCTTAAAGATGTATTTAACAGAGCGCCTGCAGTCATGCGCTGCCTGAATGAGCTCTTTATTAGTCAAAATAGATTATTTTAAATAAATTACAGAGCACTTTGGTAGAGTAAACAGGCCGAGAGCGAGAGCGAGAGTTTGTGTGGAACAGACTAAACTCACTGCTAGACAAACTCCAGAGCATTCGAGACTCACATGAGACAAGATGACAGCAATGAGATCAAATTGAGACTATTGTTGAAGTCTCCTGCTTCTCAGATGTTTCTCCTGAGAAGGACTCCACTGATCTCACGTCTCCACTAGAGTTTCAAAACAATTCTCTCAAACTGTGCTCAGGTTTGCCAAAATCTGCAATCAAAATCTGAGATTTCAGTATGAAAAAATTACTTTTATTTGACATATTCTTCGCCTTTCATATTTATATTCATTTACATAATTTTAATTGTATAAACTCTGTATTGTTTTTGTATCATTGAGATACTACTGTAGATTTTATTTATATTTTTTTATTATTTTTTATATTTTCCATTTTCACTTTGATTTTAAAGTGTTAGTAATCTTGCTGACTGCTTTTGTCAATTGTTTTATTAGTTTTTTAAATATCTATATAGTTTTTATTTTTATTTGAGTTTTAGTTTGTTTTTTTAGTACACCAAGTTAAACTAAATGAAAATGAGAAATGTTGCTTTGACCACTACATGAAATAAAACAAATTAAGTTTTTTATATTGTTTTCTTTTAGTTAATGTGCATTTTATTTTGAATATTTTTTTAGTTTTTTTATTATATAAACACACACACACACATAATAGAGTAGAATAAAATAGAACAGAATAAAACAGAATAGAATAGAATAGAAAAGAACAGAGTAGAGTAGAGTAGAGTAGAGTAGCATAGAGTAGAATAGAGTAAAGTAGAATAGAGTAGAGTATAGTACAGCAATATAGAGTAGAGTAGAGTAAAATAGAACAGAGTATAGTAGAGTAGAATAGAATAGAGTAGAGTAGAGTAAAACAGAACAGAGTAGAGTAGAGTAAAATAGAACAGAGCAGAGTAGAATAGAGTAGAGCAGAATAGAATAGAGTAGAATAGAGTAGAGCAGAATAGAATAGAGTAGAATAGAGGAGAGTAGAGTAGAATAGAGTAGAGTAAAGTAAAGTAGAATAGAGTACAGTAGAACAGAGTAAAGTAGAATAGAGTAGAGTAAAATAGAACAGAGTAGAGTAGAATAGAGTAGAGTAGAATAGAGTAGAGTAAAATATAACAGAGTAGAATAGAATAGAGTAAAATAGAACAGAGTAGAATAGAATAGAGTAGAGTAGAATAGAGTAGAGTAGAGTAGCGTAGAGTAGAGTAGAGTAAAGTAGAATAGAACAGAGCAGAGTAGAGTAGAGTAGAGCAGAGTAGAATAGAGTAGAGTAAAGTAGAATAGAGTAGAGTAGAATAGAGTAAAGTAGAATAGGGTAGAGTAGAATAGAGTAGAGTAGAATAGAGTAGAGTAGAGTAAAGTAGAATAGAGTAGAGTAGAGTAGAGTAAAGTAAAATAGAGTAAAGTAGAATAGAGTAGAGTGGCTCTAACAGAGTGTAGTGCAGTAGAGTGAGTGGTGTGGTGAGCTGCAGCGGTTGCAGTGAAGGGTAGATGTGAAGCAGGGCTCGTCTCCTGCCGTTCGAGTATTTTTATTTTTAAACATGTGGTCAACATTCCACTGGTTCCATTTCCCGGAACCTTTATTAGAGCTGGACTCACATTGGCTCAGGACGACTGTGTGTGTGTGTTTATGGGTAATAATACACACCATATGACATTTGACTGCACATTCTGCGTTGAAGCAGCAGCAGCAGCAGCGCATAACGACTGTGATCGATCCTCTATCAGCCGCTTCTGCTCTGGATTGTGTTTGGTAGAAGGGTTAATTCAGACGCTATTAGTGCAGCTGAATGGATCAGTGTGTGTGTGTGACAGACTCCTCTCAGTTCTCATGCTGGCAAATGAAATGAACTGTAATGATCCTCAGGACACACACACACACACACACACACACACACACACATACACACACAGGGAATGGCTTTCACTAATGTGCTGAACTCTGACGAGAACGTTCAACACATCAAAGTTTTATTAACACACTACAAGAATAATTTTCTAAACTAGTTTTGTTTTTAGTCAAATATCTTAACATTCTTCGTTCTGATATCTTTTTCTTGTTTTAAGTTAAAACTCACTTCATTTTGATAATTTTTGTTGAAAACATGTAAATCATTCTGCCTTTCCAGTAAATGTGTCTTGATTTAAGAATATTTAGATATTTGACCTGGAAAACAAGACAGATATACTAAGCAAGAAAATAATTTTAAAACTTTATTTTATATAAACACTATGAGGTTGTGTAAAGTGACGGTTTGAACAAATCTATATTAATTTATTAAAATAAGTTTTTAAAAAATTTGATGAAAATGACAACTGAAATCTTTTAAGTGGTTTGAATGGTTAGTTATGAAAGACGGATCTTTTCTCAGTCTAATGTTTCTCTTGGGAAACTCTGGGAGGCTGTCGATGACATCATCCTGCAGTCTGAGCGCGTGCAGACGAAGCCCCTCCCACCGCACGGCTGATAAAATACAGGTTTGTCTGACAGAAACAAACACGTTTGAAAAGAGAAACAAAGACGCACACTGACTCAGAGAGTTTCAGTGTGTGTCAGCGGCCCTTTGAAACACACACACACACACACAGGGGTCTGTTTGACTGCAGTGTGTCACACTGATGTTTATTTGGGGAATGTTTTCTGACACTAACTTACACCATTAAAGTCCTACTGCAAGAGTCTGTCAGACACCCAGAGAAAACACACACACTCACACAACACACACACACACACACTCTCACACACACTCTCACACTCACACACACACACACACTCTCACACACACACACACACTCTAACACACACACTCTCTCACACACACACACACACACAGACACACTCACAAAATAGGGAAACAAGACATTTTCAAAAAAATCGCCATAGCAACTATCCACAACACCCTAGCAACCATAGCAATCTATCTCGCTGTCTGAGAAACTGCATGGCCTTAAAACCTTCTAAATTTGAGCTTTTAAAAGCTATTCAAACTATTTTTGAACTTAAAACCACTTCACACTCAAAATCTTCAGACTTCAAGCTTCACTGCTTCAGACTTTCTGCCTTGTCTTTCTCAAGCTTTGATTTTTCATCTAGTTCTGTGATTCTGCTCGCAGTATCTTCGTCGTCGGGCTGCAAACAGCCGCTGTGCAGATGTTCAGACACCTGAGCGCTCATCTGAAAATCCCGCTATTAACCCCTTCAACCCTCAACCCGCTCCGGCAGGGTTCGTCAAGGATACACGTGTGAACACGCAACAGCGGCCTTGAACACATGACGTGTGTGAGTGTGAGTGTGTGTGTGTGTGTGTGTGTGTGTGTGTGTGCACGTGCACCAGGTGTTTCTTAATAAATGCCGTGTTTACATCCAGCTCATTTATGTGATCATGTTTAACAAGCCGCTGCCGAACCCTGGATAAAGAGAGGTCATGGCCTCTGACCTCTACAGCTAATAGAGCGTCCGTCATCTCTTCAGTTCTACACTGTTTTCATGTTCACTAACCACAGACCCATCAGTTGTGGGTTATGATAGACTAGTAAAACTATTTTGTACCCACATAGAGTTAAAATAATTTTAAAACATGATCTAGATTATAAAGCAGAGGTCATAAAATCGTAATGGACAGAAGTTTCTTTTAAATACATTGTGAATTAAATTAATAACAAAACGATTCTGATTGTGTTGAACTGCAGAACACGAGAGCCTCCTGCACTGGTGTGTGTTTACAACAGTACATCAGCAGAGGGAGATACAAACACACACACACACACACACACACACTCACACGCACGCGCACGCGCACGCGCACGCACACACACACACTCACACTCACACGCACACGCACACGCACGCACACACACACAGGACAGCTTCATGATGGTCTTTACGAATTACAAACTTACCTCAGCATTTCAGATGCTGTAAAACACCAGCTTTCACTCCTCTATCACACACACACAATCTTGTGTCAGATGTGGTAGTTTCAAAGGTGAATTACGCTTTAAAGAATACAATTACAGTGAGTGACTATTAGGGCTGTGCAATATATCGAAATTATCGAAATATCGCAAATGTACATATCGCACGCACGCACACACACACACACACTCACACTCACACTCACACACACACACACACACACTGGATTCTGCATCTTCTGAAGTAATTCAGCAGGAACAAACAGAAAGCTGAAAGTTCTTCCCAAACATCCAAACTGAGCATCACGTTTGATTCAGTGTGATATCAAACCTGACGAGATCTGAGAGCCGTTATGAGTGTAAACGACAGAGAAATAATATGAATCAACAGTGAAGGAGCGTGACGGCAGTGAGTGTTTAAATGAAGAACAAAAGATCACTACAGGTGTCCTATTACCAGCATTACACACACACTCAACAAACACCTGAAAGATATATCAGCTAATTTTTAAAGGTAAAATATTTTAAGCCACAATTTATGACTGTTGTGTTGCTTTTTATTTATTAATATTATTATGTTTTTTAATTTTATTTTATGTGTGTGTGTGTGTGTGTGTGTGTGTGTGTGTGTGTGTGAACACCTGGCTGCAGGTGAGAGCTGTCTGCCACACTTAACACAACACAAACCTCTGCCATGTCGACCTCTGACCTCTGACCTGCCCCTGACAGAGATGAGGAGAGAGTGTGACGGGACAATCGCTGGCAGTAATGAGAGTGTGTGTGTGTGTGTCTGTGTGTGTGTGTGTGTTACAGGTGTTCACGCAGCCTCTCAAGTTCAAAGTCATCAAGTGCTCGGAAACATTTAGGGGCCAGCAGGAACTGTCAATCAAACCCTCTGAAAGACATGCTTCTGTGTTCTAGAGTCAGACGTGAGGTGCGTTTTTAGGAGGACATCATCATCATCATCATCATCATCATCATCATCGCTGGGGTTTGTACAATCATGAGGTCTGACTGACTGCCAAAATTGCCCCAGATATTTAAAATGTGGGGGCAAAAAAACCCATAATAAATTAATTTGATATATTTCTAAACATTGATTCCCCTATTGTTCATTCTATATTTTATTGTAGGTTTATATTTGGACACTCTCTAGACAGGTTTAAAAAAAAAAAAAAAAAGTATAAGAATAAGAATAAAGGCAAAAATATCCCAGAGAACTGACACTGTAGTGAACTTTTTTAACCAATTAAAACTTAAAAGGATACAAACAAAGTAAAAGAAAAAACGGTAAATTACATGGGAGAGACAGAGGAGCCTCTCGTCCCATCACAGACACAGATCAGAGCGACACACTGAGATCAAGACCCAGAGGTGCTTCAGAACCCAATCCTGCAGCGCTCTCGCTCACAGAACACAACAATAGAGCAGCGTTCAGCTCGGGACCGCCGCAGGACACACACACACACACACACACACCAGAGCCCTGTCAACATCAAACACACACACACACTGTGTTTAAAACCGTCCATAATCAAGAGATTCATATGCCATCATCATATAACGTAACTGATTTCACTTGAATTTAATAAAGACTGAACAAACCAATAACAAACACTATATCTATTAAACTCTATTCACACCCAACAGGAAGAAAATGCCATGCAACCATACATCAACGTTCTAAAACCTCCCATAGTAACCACATGAAAACAACCTAGCAACCACCCACAACACAAAGACTTTTGTTTCAAAGTTTCTGCTCAGCGTTCAGCGCACCTACAGACAGACAGTTTCTAATGAGAATGCACATTATTTCTACATTTTAGGGCTGGCAAAAATTGTTTTTTAAACAATTAATCCTATTCTCTGCATTAACATGAATTATTTTCAACCTGCTGAAATGTTCCTATAAATATATTTCCCTTCCAAATGTGCATTCTGAATAATAAATAAATATTTATCCCCACTAACCTGCTGCTTGTCTTCTCATTAACAGCATTTTTCTCTTACTGGTCATATTTCATAGCTGTTGAATTTACAGTTTTAAATGAATTTGACTGATAAACACCCTTACGAAAATTAATCATGGTTTTACTATAGTAGAAGTAACCATGTTTTTTTTTTTTTTTAGTGTGTGGATTACCATTTGCATAACCACAATTTTACTACAAATACCATGGTTAAACTATGGTTAGTGTAGCAAAACCTGGGTTAATTTGTGGTTAATATGGTATAACTACAATTGCAATTTTTTTTATTTTATATCTACACTGCTTGTGTTTTTAACAGTAACGTGCTGACGGTGTGACTGCTTTGAATATTCATATTTTGGCATTGCATACAGTGAAGTGATTGTGAATGAAAAATGACACAGAATAGTGAGTATCATATTTAACTTGATTACGGCACACTGAAAATATACATAACCGGAAATAACTAAGCTGTATTATTTCAAAACGGAAGCGTGTCACGAGGCTCAGTGCAAATAGTAGTCCATTCTAATCGAATTAATTTAAACATTTTTTTTCTGAATTCTGAAGAGAAAAAAAAACAGAATTGCAAGATATAAACTTGCAACTGCAAGAAGAAAAAATAGTGAATTAAAAAGTTGCAATTACCATTTTTTCTTTTTATTCTGTGGCGAAGACAAAACAATCAGAATTGCGAGAAAAAAAGTCTGAATTCTTGAGTTTACGTCTTGCAACTTTTGTGTTTGTTTGTCAAGATATAAAGTCTGAACTGTGAGATAAAAAGCCCTTCACCTTATGGCTTCCATAATTTGCTGTTTCTGTTTGTGAAATTACTATCAATAAACACACTTGTTTATAGCACGAACAATTTTCCAGTTTATTTAAAGTTGTTATTCTTCTAGTTATTTATCTATAGTGGCTAATGCAGGGTTTATGAAGGTTAATTTAAGACTTTTTAAGACCAAGTAAAGAACATTTATGGAATAAACTGAAGGGAACAAAATACGTCAATATGTTCTCTAAATGCACATGTCTAGGGAGCACAACACAATACAATCTCCATTACTTTTGAATTCATTTTACAAAAGCTTACGGCTTGAATAGCTCTGATCACAAATACTATAACATGTAAATAAAAAAATGGAAATCGAACTAAAATACAGACGAAGATATTAATTTTTTGCAGTGCATGCAACATTTAATGCCATGACTTTATCTATTTCAGACGTTCTGCTCTGATTTAAGACCTTTTAAGGCCTTAATTAGTGGAAGGGCACAGAACCCTGTAATGAATCTTAAGTCTTGCACATTCACAAAAAAATTGGTTACCTCCGCGTTGCAAAAAAAGTGACATTTCAAATATGTGTCCCTGCAGCACAAAAGCAGTGTTAAGTTGCTGGGGTATATTTGTAGCAATAGCCAACAATACATTGTATGGGTCAAAATTATACATTTTTCTTTTATGC
>NW_015555995.1:46246-51117 GCF_001515605.1 Sinocyclocheilus anshuiensis | reverse complement strand
ATGACTCACCTTACAGGGACTTTGAAAGAGTTTACATAAATACCATTTGAAATCCATAAATATTTGTTCTGAGCATTGGCCAAGGCTCAGTTCCTGTGACTGGTATAAAATCAAAGATGAAATGACTGTTTAGAAGCCATTTGTATCGAAAAACGTAAGTATCTGCAGTGTGTCAAAATCTACTGGGAATAAAGGAAAGAGCACAACATGTGTTTGTTTCAAATGAGTGTGTGTGTGTAGGTGTGCAGGGACTTGCTGACACTCTCATTTCTGCAGCGAGACCCTGCCAAAGTGGCAGCCAGGCTGACGTGCATTTGAAATCTTATTTTCATTTAGTGTGCTAGTAAAGGGCTGGAGAGTTATGAGATATTATGAATTTGTTATGATTATGCGCCTTTGTGTGGGCTCCAAATGACGTTGTCTAGACTACTGACTGTGAATTGAATGTTTCAGAGTCATTTCGAAATGATGAACTCTCTAGTGAATGTGTCTCAGTAAACTTTATTCCATTATCTATTCCAAGTGATTTTTTTTCTCTGACAATGTTTGCTTGATTTGAACTTCATGTCCCCATCATTTTATTCAAATTTATCTTTTTGCATTTACCTGTCTTTTATTTTTGAATATTTTTATTGTTTATAAACCTTGTCTTAAATAAAAAACAGTCTCGAGCACATTTTGAGCACAGCCTTTGTTAATTATATCAGTGCTTGTGCATTATTTTAAAAGCAAATTTCTTAATGTTATCTTAGGAAGGGTGAGCCCTAACATTCTGAAAGATATATCAGCTAATTTTTAAAGGTAAAATATTTTAAGCCACAATTTATGACTGTTGTGTTGCTTTTTATTTATTAATATTATTATGTTTTTTAATTTTATTTTATGTGTGTGTGTGTGTGTGTGTGTGTGTGTGTGTGTGTGTGAACACCTGGCTGCAGGTGAGAGCTGTCTGCCACACTTAACACAACACAAACCTCTGCCATGTCGACCTCTGACCTCTGACCTGCCCCTGACAGAGATGAGGAGAGAGTGTGACGGGACAATCGCTGGCAGTAATGAGAGTGTGTGTGTGTGTGTCTGTGTGTGTGTGTGTGTTACAGGTGTTCACGCAGCCTCTCAAGTTCAAAGTCATCAAGTGCTCGGAAACATTTAGGGGCCAGCAGGAACTGTCAATCAAACCCTCTGAAAGACATGCTTCTGTGTTCTAGAGTCAGACGTGAGGTGCGTTTTTAGGAGGACATCATCATCATCATCATCATCATCATCATCATCATCATCATCATCATCATCATCATCATCATCATCATCATCATCATCATCATCATCATCATCATCATCATCATCATCATCATCATCATCATCGCTGGGGTTTGTACAATCATGAGGTCTGACTGACTGCCAAAATTGCCCCAGATATTTAAAATGTGGGGGCAAAAAAACCCATAATAAATTAATTTGATATATTTCTAAACATTGATTCCCCTATTGTTCATTCTATATTTTATTGTAGGTTTATATTTGGACACTCTCTAGACAGGTTTAAAAAAAAAAAAAAAAAGTATAAGAATAAGAATAAAGGCAAAAATATCCCAGAGAACTGACACTGTAGTGAACTTTTTTAACCAATTAAAACTTAAAAGGATACAAACAAAGTAAAAGAAAAAACGGTAAATTACATGGGAGAGACAGAGGAGCCTCTCGTCCCATCACAGACACAGATCAGAGCGACACACTGAGATCAAGACCCAGAGGTGCTTCAGAACCCAATCCTGCAGCGCTCTCGCTCACAGAACACAACAATAGAGCAGCGTTCAGCTCGGGACCGCCGCAGGACACACACACACACACACACACACCAGAGCCCTGTCAACATCAAACACACACACACACTGTGTTTAAAACCGTCCATAATCAAGAGATTCATATGCCATCATCATATAACGTAACTGATTTCACTTGAATTTAATAAAGACTGAACAAACCAATAACAAACACTATATCTATTAAACTCTATTCACACCCAACAGGAAGAAAATGCCATGCAACCATACATCAACGTTCTAAAACCTCCCATAGTAACCACATGAAAACAACCTAGCAACCACCCACAACACAAAGACTTTTGTTTCAAAGTTTCTGCTCAGCGTTCAGCGCACCTACAGACAGACAGTTTCTAATGAGAATGCACATTATTTCTACATTTTAGGGCTGGCAAAAATTGTTTTTTAAACAATTAATCCTATTCTCTGCATTAACATGAATTATTTTCAACCTGCTGAAATGTTCCTATAAATATATTTCCCTTCCAAATGTGCATTCTGAATAATAAATAAATATTTATCCCCACTAACCTGCTGCTTGTCTTCTCATTAACAGCATTTTTCTCTTACTGGTCATATTTCATAGCTGTTGAATTTACAGTTTTAAATGAATTTGACTGATAAACACCCTTACGAAAATTAATCATGGTTTTACTATAGTAGAAGTAACCATGTTTTTTTTTTTTTTTAGTGTGTGGATTACCATTTGCATAACCACAATTTTACTACAAATACCATGGTTAAACTATGGTTAGTGTAGCAAAACCTGGGTTAATTTGTGGTTAATATGGTATAACTACAATTGCAATTTTTTTTATTTTATATCTACACTGCTTGTGTTTTTAACAGTAACGTGCTGACGGTGTGACTGCTTTGAATATTCATATTTTGGCATTGCATACAGTGAAGTGATTGTGAATGAAAAATGACACAGAATAGTGAGTATCATATTTAACTTGATTACGGCACACTGAAAATATACATAACCGGAAATAACTAAGCTGTATTATTTCAAAACGGAAGCGTGTCACGAGGCTCAGTGCAAATAGTAGTCCATTCTAATCGAATTAATTTAAACATTTTTTTTCTGAATTCTGAAGAGAAAAAAAAACAGAATTGCAAGATATAAACTTGCAACTGCAAGAAGAAAAAATAGTGAATTAAAAAGTTGCAATTACCATTTTTTCTTTTTATTCTGTGGCGAAGACAAAACAATCAGAATTGCGAGAAAAAAAGTCTGAATTCTTGAGTTTACGTCTTGCAACTTTTGTGTTTGTTTGTCAAGATATAAAGTCTGAACTGTGAGATAAAAAGCCCTTCACCTTATGGCTTCCATAATTTGCTGTTTCTGTTTGTGAAATTACTATCAATAAACACACTTGTTTATAGCACGAACAATTTTCCAGTTTATTTAAAGTTGTTATTCTTCTAGTTATTTATCTATAGTGGCTAATGCAGGGTTTATGAAGGTTAATTTAAGACTTTTTAAGACCAAGTAAAGAACATTTATGGAATAAACTGAAGGGAACAAAATACGTCAATATGTTCTCTAAATGCACATGTCTAGGGAGCACAACACAATACAATCTCCATTACTTTTGAATTCATTTTACAAAAGCTTACGGCTTGAATAGCTCTGATCACAAATACTATAACATGTAAATAAAAAAATGGAAATCGAACTAAAATACAGACGAAGATATTAATTTTTTGCAGTGCATGCAACATTTACTTTATCTACTTTATCTATTTCAGACGTTCTGCTCTGATTTAAGACCTTTTAAGGCCTTAATTAGTGGAAACCCTGTAATGGAAATCGAACTAAAATACAGACGAAGATATTAATTTTTTGCAGTGCATGCAACATTTAATGCCATGACTTTATCTATTTCAGACGTTCTGCTCTGATTTAAGACCTTTTAAGGCCTTAATTAGTGGAAGGGCACAGAACCCTGTAATGAATCTTAAGTCTTGCACATTCACAAAAAAATTGGTTACCTCCGCGTTGCAAAAAAAGTCAAATATGAAATATGTGACCCTGCAGCACAAAAGCAGTGTTAAGTTGCTGGGGTATATTTGTAGCAATAATACATTGTACATTGTATGGGTCAAAATTATACATTTTTCTTTTATGCCAAAAATCATTAGGATATTAAGTATAGATCATGTTCCATGAAGACATTTTGTAAATTTCCTACCGTAAACATATCAAAACTTAATTTTGATTATTTATTCAGCTTTCAGATGATGCATAAATCTCAATTTCAAAAAATTGACCCTTATGACTGGTTTTGTGCTGTAAGGTCACATTTAAGTTCTCCACTGCACATTTTCAGCTTTACAGTGTTTTATTTGTGCTTTAATTTGCATGTCGTCGCTCCAGTTGGTCTCTTTACGCTGTCACACAATGCAGGTAAACTTATTCTGGTGCTCGCATTAAAAGCGCAGGAGGCGTTAGAGCCTGACAGCCGCACAAAGACGGGGAGGAGGGAAATATTTGTGCGGGCCGCTCCGGTTTCACCTGACATTCTCCCCACACACACCTGAGACCGCTGACTTCTGCAGGTGAGCCTGATCCGCGCCGCTATTGTCTGCAGCGGGAGAGGGAGAAGCGTCGCATGAAAAGATGAATGAATAAATAAACAAACAAACAAACGGTCCTCGGGAAGAGCCCAGCTCGCCGTAACGGAGTCAGATACTCGGCCTGAATATTTCAGCACATAATTGCGGCGGGTTAATTGGTTGCGAGGCATTAAAGTGAGTAAGTGTGTGTCTCTTACTGATGATGACAGATGGGGTTTGTGTGCAGGTGTCAGGTGAGCCGTGTCTGTTCTCTTTCTCTCTGGCAGGGATCAGGTTCTCTCGCTGGGTGAGAAAACCCTCACAGATCTGCCAAAGCGGCCCTTCTCTGTCTGTCTGCTCAATTATTAAAGCATATGATCGGACAATACAGACGACACTCAAAATTCATATCCACACACACACACTCACTCTCTCTCACACACACATTCACTCTCTCTCACACACACACACACACACACACACACACTC
>NW_015555995.1:42498-44950 GCF_001515605.1 Sinocyclocheilus anshuiensis | reverse complement strand
CACACACACACACACACACACACACACACACACAGTCAAGAGCTTGGACGCACCAGCTCATTCTTTGCTGTTATTCTGAAATGCAATGGAAAATCTGAAAAATGAAAGTCTCACCACAGATGAAAACACTCTTGTATTTGAGCACTTCATCTGCTGCAACTCAAGCATAAAAACACAGTGCATGAATGTGTTTGTGTAACATAATAACATTGGAAACTTGAAGCAGACCATTTCACAAAATCAAGTTTGTTGGGTTTCAAAATATGGAGCAATGTATATATTGTTCAAAATAGGGCACTTTCTGGTTGTCAAACTTTGTGCAACATGTTCATATGTTAATACGATTACAATATGATCTCAATTATTAAAATAAATAATTTTCATTACTTGAAATAAAATAAAACAAACTTATTTTATTTTAGTTGAGAAGGTGACATGTAATTTTCATTAAGTTTAAATTGGCATACTAAACAAAATTATAATAATAATAAATAAAACTAATAAATAAAAATGCTAAAAACTTTATAGACAGATTAAAAAAATTTAAACATTTTACACAAAGCCTTTTTATATAATGCATTATAAAAGCAGATTTAATTTATTAATTATGCCTTGTAATGGACCTTATAATGCATGATCTCATGAATAATTATAACCACAGTTATAATACATTATAATACTTATTATAAAGTATAATGCATGAAAAAAAAAACATGACAAACAACCCTTTAAATATTATAATGCATTCTAACTTTGGTCACAATTGTTTATGAAAAGACATAATACATTACACATACATTATGAATACCTTTATAATGCATTATACATTATTGCACATTATACATGTCTGCATTTAGACTTAAATACTAATGCATGAATATTTAGATAGACAGATGCTGTTTTCATTAGCATTTATAACTAAATTCAGACTAAAGAACATGGACTAAAGTAGATGGAAAAGATGAAAAATGTACATAATACTATTTTTAAAAATCATATGCAAAATACTTTCCAACATTTTTATTTTTATTTTAAAACTGCATGAAAATACAAGTCATAAATCGTAATAAGTTGTGTTCCAAATTTGAGTTTGACATCACAAAAAAATAAGCTTTTAGTCAGATTTCGTTTGTGCGCAGAACCAAACTTTTCCACTAGATGAAATTTGCTTCCCATTCGTTTCAAATGCGGTCATTTCTGACTGCGAACAGTACAAGTGTGACTGTTTTTCAGGAGCATTTAACCTTAAATCATGTCCATGATTTTTTTTTTTCCATGGGAAGAAAAGCCCACTCCACAGAACAATTTCCCAGTAGAACTCATTCATAAAACTAAATGAACACGACCGCAAATGTATTTATTTTTCAGACTGCTGCTCTCTGAATGACCAAAGCAGCATGCTGTTCATATTCATTAAGCGCAATAATAAAGCGGCTAATTAGCCGGTGCGGGTCAGGCAGAGTTAAGTTAAAACAACATCATTAGTTTGCACTCTTAATCACCTTTGGAGTGATTAGTGTAAAGAACACACACGTAATTCAGTATAAAGGAGCAAACTGTTGAATTTCAGTTCGGGGCGGCTTAAAGAAACCCCAAATACAACATGAGCTCAAGTGCTGAATGTGTACACAAACTAAACTGTCTTTGTGTGTTTCTCTTTCCTAATGGCCAATTAATGCGCACGCTCTTAAACAGCCCTGCTGAAGGACCGAGCTTGATTTAAGAGTTGTTTTTCTCTCTGATGGGAGCCAGAGAGCCCCGACCGCTTCACGTCCGAGTGTTCGTTCAGAGATTTGTGTTTCTCCAGCGAGCGCCGTGACACAGGCCACACTGCACAAACACACGCGTCAGTTTTATTGTGATTTCTGCGTGACAATAGGTGGTTTGTCTGACTGCACCCTCAGGAGCGTTTTATTGCTCTGTCAGAGCTCTTTAGACTCACTGCAGTCCTCAGCTGAGTTTAAAGTCAACATGAAATCTAAATCCACCGTATTTACATTCTTATTTCATGCTCCTGCGGTTATTGTGAGCAACTCGTCACTGACATTATTCTCAAGAAAAAAATCTAACGAATTTCCCTTTTCACTTTTTAAGATCGATTCCACCATTTCATTCAGAAATACCTCAAATTATGGATACAAAGCGGTTTCATTTTCACTGCAAAAAAAAATATTTTCCTAGTAATTTTGTCTTATTTGATTTCAAGATACATTACATCAAGATATATCTACTTCAGAAGGAAAATTACTTAAGATATTAAGTCTTGTTTATACTTTAAAGGGAAAATCTGATTATTTTATGATCCCATTGATATTTACATATGTGTATATATATATATATATATATATATATATGCGTGTGTGTGTCTCTCTGTGTGTGTGAGTGTCTGTGTGTGTGTGTGTGTGTGTGTGTGTGTGTGTGTGACAAATTTGTACCCAAAATTGAGAAAAAC
>NW_015555995.1:36763-40619 GCF_001515605.1 Sinocyclocheilus anshuiensis | reverse complement strand
AGCAAAGGGTCTGAATACTTAGGACCATGTGATATTTCAGTTTTTCTTTTTTAATAAATCTGCAAAAATGTCAACAATTCTGTGTTTTTCTGTCAATATGGGGTGCTGTGTGTACATTAATGAGGAAAAAAAATTAACAAATGATTTTAGCAAATGGCTGCAATATAACAAAGAGTGAAAAATTTAAGGGGGTCTGAATACTTTCCGTACCCACTGTATATATATATATAATTTTTGCATAATATTTTTGCTGTGGTCTCAAGAATTGTTCCGTTTTACTGATTTTAATGGGTCTCATCAACAGATGTTTTGGTGTGGTGATAAAGCTAACAGGGTTCAAGTAAAGTTTTAGTACAAACTCTCCCAAACGACTGAACAAAAGGTGTTTTTATTGGGCGGTTGTTTAAAGTGTGGTTCTGATTGGCCGGCGTCCAGCGTCAGCATTAGCACTGAGAGCCACTTGAGCAGCGTGAAAAAGTGTCTCTATATCAATAACAGACAGAACAATGAGAGACAGAGAGACAAAGACAGACACAAAGACTCATGAGTGATGATCCTGAGACCTGCTCCATTATGAGCACGCAAGACAGAGAGACACAGAGAGAGAGAGAGAGAGAGAGAGAGAGAGAGAGAGAGAGAGAGAGAGAGAGAGAGAGAGAGAGAGAGAGAGAGAGAGAGAGAGAGAGAGAGAGAGAGAGAGAGAGAGAGAGAGAGAGAGAGAGAGAGAGAGAGAGAGAGAGAGATTAATGCGCTGTAATCCACCCATCTGTATTACATCGGAGCTGAGTGTTATTAATGACACACATAGTTCTCTAATGAATGCAGACGCACCCTCATCTGTCACACACAAACCTAAACTCGGCCACCTGAATTAAACCCAGCAGAACTACACAAAAACATTACATGAACAATAGAAATGCATATATATGTTCAATGATTCAGTCCCACCAGTTCCCCAGGAGTTTGCAAAGCATTCAGTAAGACTTAAGAAAACAAGAAAAACATTACTAATATTAATGTGTTAAACAATATTCCTAATTATGTTGTTAAAATCATCAATGAAACGGTTTATAATCCATTTGACATTATATTAACAAAAACAACATTACTAACAGTACTATTTGGAACAATATGGCTAATTTTGTTGTAAAAATCAACAAACACTATTCACAGCGCATTTGACAATATATTAACACAATGTAAAAAATTGTTTTTTTTAAGTTGTAAATAAAATAGGTAATTGGAGTATGTTTTACAAGAAAATACTATTTCAGTCTTTCTATTTAAAATTTCATGTTTAATTCAGTGTGTTGTGTGCCATTTCTTTGTACTTAATTGTAAAATTTACTAGCAATTTCTGAGTGAAATTTTTGCACACCAAATGCTTGTGTTGTCACACACACTGGGAGCGCAGGAACGAGCGAAGAGACGAGGAATAAAGCAAATTAATAGGGTTTTAATGATGGCACGCTGGGGATCACAGGACGGGAGACATCAGGTAAACCAAATAACACTTAACAGCAGTCAGAGAACTAGAAACTGAGAACACTTTAAATACACAGACACCAATGGGACACTGGTAAATGAACTAATTAATCAAAACACAGCTGGAGACAAATACACACAATGAGGACAGGAACAGGAAGGACCAAATAAGGGCAAGGAAGGCACATGAGGAGCAAAACACACACAAAACACAGACCAGAGACTGACATAACTCCCCCCTCCCGGAAGGCGCGTCCCGCGCCGTACAACATCCAATGGGGAGGGGGGCTGGGCACTCTGGAGGCCTCTAGGAGTAGGGTTAACAGACGGAAGGCCTCCGGGCGGCGCCCATTCCGGGATCCATGGCGGATCTGGCAGCTCTGGGTGCCATGGCGGATCAGGGGACTCCGGAGGCCATGGCAAAGCAGCCTCCGAGGCTGCAACCCCAGCCCACCCCCCGGCCTCTACGGCTGGAGCCCTACTGCCCCTGCCCCAAAAAAATACTTGGGGAAGATTTCAGGCTCCGATGCCAACTGGATCCACTGGAACTGGGAACGGCACTACTGGCCGAAACTGGGGAATTGGATCCCTTGGAACTGGGAACGGCACTCCTGGCCGTGACTAAGGAACTGGATCCACTGAAACGGCACTCCTTGCCGAAACTGGGGAACTGAATCCACTGGAACTGGGAACGGCACTACTGGACGAAACTGGGGAATTGGATCCCTTGGAACTGGGAACGGCACTCCTGGCCGTGACTAAGGATCTGGATCCTCTGGAACTAGGAACAGCACTCCTTGCCGTCACTAAGGATCTGGATCCTCTGGAACTAGGAATGGCACTCCTGGCCGTTGTGTGTACTCCTCGCACTGGAGCGAGCTCTTGGGCCGACACTGGAGCGAGCTCCGGGGCTGGCAGGCTTGACTGAAGAACCGGCATAGCCGGCGGGCTGGAGAGAGCCTTGGCCGGCGGGCTTGACATCGGCGCAGCCGGCGAGCTTATCTTCGGAGCGGCCGGCGGGTTTGTCTTCTGAGTGGCCGGCAGGCTTAAGTAAATCAAAAGGGTTTTAATGATGGCACGCTGGGGATCACAGGACAGGAGACATCAGGTAAACCAAATGACACTTAACAGCAGACAGAGAATTAGGAACTGAGAACACTTTAATACACAGACACCAATGGGACACACCTGGGAGCAAATGAACTAATTCATCAAAACACAGCTGGAGACGAATACACACAATGAGGACAGGAACAGGAAGGACCAAATAAGGGCAAGGAAGGCACATGAGGAGCAAAACACACACAAAACAGTTGTGAGATGACATGTGAGTCTGACGTGTATTAATAAAAAAACAACATTAATAATATTAATATTTGGAACGATATTGCTAATTCTGTTGTTAAAGTCAACAATGAAACGCTGTTAGCAAGCCATTTGCCATTATATTAATATTAACAAAAAATAACATTCATAATATTAATATTTGGAAAAATGTTGACAATTATGTTGTTAAATTCAACAATGAGACTGTTTGCAACCTACTTGATATATTAATATTGACAAAAAATAATATTACTAATATTAATATTTGGAACAACATAATGATAGTTATGTTGTTAAATAAATTAAACTATGAAAAATTGCTCACAACCCATTTGACGTTATATTAATACCCTGTAATTTTTTTTTTAAGTTGTACATAAAACAGAATATTGGAGTATGTTTTACAAGAAAATACTCTTTCAGTGTTTCTACTCTAAAATTTAATGTTTAATTCAGTGTGTTGTGTGCCATTTCTTTGTAATTAATTGTGAAATTTACTAGTAATTTCTGAGTGATTTTTTTGTACACCAAATGTTTTTAGTTTATTAATAAAAAACAACATTAATAATAATAATTTTTGGAAAAATAGTAATAATTATGCTGTTAAATTCAACAATGAAAAACTCATTCAACACCAAAAAGTCCTCGTCAGACTGTATTTTATCTATCACAAACTGATTTAATTGTGAGAAGTGCGCGTTTTGATAAAGTAAGAAGGATTTGTGGAGAGCAAGATAAATTTGGATAACATTTTTCACTGATGAAAAATTACGAATGATGAATTTATTTTAGACCTCTTAAATCAATTTTTTTTTATCATTTTCAAATTTTTAAATTCCTTGTTTTATTGTTGTGATTATTTTTTTCTTTTCTTTTATGTAAAGCACTTTGAATTACCATTGTGTATGAAATGTGATATATAAATAAACTTGCCTTGCCTTGCCTTGATGAACTCTTTACATTAAAAGCAGTAAAAAATTACAAGCTTGATTTCATGTTGACTATTTAGCGCCCAAACTCTGGAATAACCTACCTAACATTGTTC
>NW_015555995.1:17670-36559 GCF_001515605.1 Sinocyclocheilus anshuiensis | reverse complement strand
GTTGCTTTGACACAATCTGTATTGTTAAAAGCGCTATATAAATAAAGGTGACTTGACTTGACTTGATTTTAACAATTTAAAAAAATGTATACACTTGATACATCCTAATCAGAAACACAGTAAAAATAGCAATTATACTAAAAAATTAAACATAAAATCCTGTATGAGAATATGATTGTGCAATGACTCTTTTGAACCAGTTCATTTCAACAAACCCTCAGAATGATTCAATTCACTCAAGTGAATCAGTCTTCACAGCGCACACACACACACACACACTCACACACACATACTGGTTTTTGTGGTTTAGCAGGACTTTGATGGCCAAACCAGTTGGATGGTGGTTTAAGGGGACACCCCTTTCCCGATGTCCTACAGAGATGATAAAACTATCAAAAATTTTGTTTTACTCTGCAGAACACAAATATCACTTTGGATTTTCTTTACACACAATAGAATGGATAATATGACAATACGATATTTTGGTGGTACACAAGGACAGCCACGCCCCTCCTATAATGTTCCCGCCTATTACATAATTGGGATTTATAGGGTCCGACTGATTTATGAGGACACCATGTAGAGATGATTTCTTACAACATCGATCTAGCATTTTCTAAAATTATGCAATGCACATTTTAGTACTTTCTCAACACAGTCCTGATCATCCAATCGTAACCAGTCCTTCTTCGTAGTCACCTGAAATTAAAGAAACGGAAATAAAAAATAAATGAACATTCTACTGCAGACAAAGGATTCAGGGATTGTTCAAATTTATAATGAATTACCTTTTCCAGCCCTTCAGATGCTGCACAGATACTTGAGTCCATTAACACTGACTGATCACTGACAACTGTCAGCTGAAAACATGAAATCAAAAAATTAAATAATTATTATGTTATGAATGAGATACCCAAGCAAAAGAAGGCAGATAAGGCCAGAACAAATTCAGGTATGATGCCACAAAAAAAATAAAAAAAAATAAAATAAAACACAATACCTTCTCTACGTCTCTGACTTCTGACTGGGACAGAGTGTTGACTTCAAGAGTGGATGGTTCAGCCACACTAAGAGTCTAGAAAATATAAAATTAGACATTTGTAACATTGATTGAGACAATAAATGTGTGCATAAAATACTGATTTAAAACATCTATATTAAATTATTTTATCTTGCTTATATTTTATCAATGTAATTTACAAGTAATATTACAACATTTCAAATCAGTATTTCAATATTTAAGTGTTACCCAAGATAATGTTCCTGACTTCTTATGTATTACATTACATGCATGTTCATTCCAGTATGTCAGATTGTGTGTATGTTTACACCTGTGTTACGAGGACCCTGTTTTATGAGGACCATCATAAGACCATGGTCTTGATGTCACATTGTGTGTATGTTTACACCTGTGTTACGAGGACCCTGTTTTATGAGGACCATCATAAGACCATGGTCTTGATGTCACATTGTGTGTATGTTTACACCTGTGTTACGAGGACCCTGTTTTATGAGGACCATCATAAGAACATGGTCTTGATGTCACATTGTGTGTATGTTTACACCTGTGTTATGAGGACCCTGTTTTATGAAGACATCATAAGAACATGTTCTTGACTTGAGTCTCAGTATGTTGTTAGTTTGAAAAAAGTCTGGTCTATTTGTATCCTTGTTATTACTGGGACATTGGTAACTAGACAAATGTGGACAGCACCCTTAGTTCAAGCATTTCTGTGTATGAGAAAAACGGTGGTGATTTGAGACACATCTGCGTGTCTGCGTTAATTATACAGCATGTAACCAAGACTCACTTTTAACACCCACAATAATGCAGCAAACAATGTTCACATCTGTTTCTAAGAGACAATGTAATGTTCTACTCTTTAAAGACTAACACAATTATTACAAGAACTTCTTGGATACCTTTATAGCTGCTGTGCCTTGTTCAGAGTTCTTTAGGTTCTTTAGACACTGATTCTTCTCAGTTATCATCTGAAAATAAGATGTGAATAAATAAAATAAATAATATGCAATCTTGGAGAAAGTTATTTAAACTAAAAAAGTAAAAAATAAGAAAATAAAAAAATAAAATAATATGACACAAATATGATAAAATTGCAGAATACTGTAGTATACTGCCTGAAAGTCAATTTCAAACAAGAGGACCGACTTTTTACCAACTTCTATTACAATATACTTAATCTAAAGATAACAATTATAAGTTTTCAATATCATATATGGCCACAATGAGATGTGAATGATCCATATTAAGCCTAATCTTTCACATCCACACAGTCCAATGTCATGGTGATAACTAGGGTCTTCAAATACCAGGCTTTTGTCAAACAAACGACACACTGAGATTCTTCAATCAAACATCAGGAACATGTTCTTATGATGGTCCTCATAAAACAGGGTCCTCGTAACACAGGTGTAAACATACACACAATGTGACATCAAGACCATGGTCTTATGATGGTCCTCATAAAACAGGGTCCTCGTAACACAGGTGTAAACATACACACAATGTGACATCAAGACCATGTTCTTATGATGGTCCTCATAAAACAGGGTCCTCGTAACACAGGTGTAAACATACACACAATGTGACATCAAGACCATGTTCTTATGATGGTCCTCATAAAACAGGGTCCTCGTAACACAGGTGTAAACATACACACAATGTGACATCAAGACCATGTTCTTATGATGGTCCTCATAAAACAGGGTCCTCGTAACACAGGTGTAAACATACACACAATGTGACATCAAGACCATGTTCTTATGATGGTCCTCATAAAACAGGGTCCTCGTAACACAGGTGTAAACATACACACAATGTGACATCAAGACCATGTTCTTATGATGGTCCTCATAAAACAGGGTCCTCGTAACACAGGTGTAAACATACACACAATGTGACATCAAGACCATGTTCTTATGATGGTCCTCATAAAACAGGGTCCTCGTAACACAGGTGTAAACATACACACAATGTGACATCAAGACCATGTTCTTATGATGGTCCTCATAAAACAGGGTCCTCGTAACACAGGTGTAAACATACACACAATGTGACATCAAGACCATGTTCTTATGATGGTCCTCATAAAACAGGGTCCTCGTAACACAGGTGTAAACATACACACAATGTGACATCAAGACCATGTTCTTATGATGGTCCTCATAAAACAGGGTCCTCGTAACACAGGTGTAAACATACACACAATGTGACATCAAGACCATGTTCTTATGATGGTCCTCATAAAACAGGGTCCTCGTAACACAGGTGTAAACATACACACAATGTGACATCAAGACCATGTTCTTATGATGGTCCTCATAAAACAGGGTCCTCGTAACACAGGTGTAAACATACACACAATGTGACATCAAGACCATGTTCTTATGATGGTCCTCATAAAACAGGGTCCTCGTAACACAGGTGTAAACATACACACAATGTGACATCAAGACCATGTTCTTATGATGGTCCTCATAAAACAGGGTCCTCGTAACACAGGTGTAAACATACACACAATGTGACATCAAGACCATGTTCTTATGATGGTCCTCATAAAACAGGGTCCTCGTAACACAGGTGTAAACATACACACAATGTGACATCAAGACCATGTTCTTATGATGGTCCTCATAAAACAGGGTCCTCGTAACACAGGTGTAAACATACACACAATGTGACATCAAGACCATGTTCTTATGATGGTCCTCATAAAACAGGGTCCTCGTAACACAGGTGTAAACATACACACAATGTGACATCAAGACCATGTTCTTATGATGGTCCTCATAAAACAGGGTCCTCGTAACACAGGTGTAAACATACACACAATGTGACATCAAGACCATGTTCTTATGATGGTCCTCATAAAACAGGGTCCTCGTAACACAGGTGTAAACATACACACAATGTGACATCAAGACCATGTTCTTATGATGGTCCTCATAAAACAGGGTCCTCGTAACACAGGTGTAAACATACACACAATGTGACATCAAGACCATGTTCTTATGATGGTCCTCATAAAACAGGGTCCTCGTAACACAGGTGTAAACATACACACAATGTGACATCAAGACCATGTTCTTATGATGGTCCTCATAAAACAGGGTCCTCGTAACACAGGTGTAAACATACACACAATGTGACATCAAGACCATGTTCTTATGATGGTCCTCATAAAACAGGGTCCTCGTAACACAGGTGTAAACATACACACAATGTGACATCAAGACCATGTTCTTATGATGGTCCTCATAAAACAGGGTCCTCGTAACACAGGTGTAAACATACACACAATGTGACATCAAGACCATGTTCTTATGATGGTCCTCATAAAACAGGGTCCTCGTAACACAGGTGTAAACATACACACAATGTGACATCAAGACCATGTTCTTATGATGGTCCTCATAAAACAGGGTCCTCGTAACACAGGTGTAAACATACACACAATGTGACATCAAGACCATGTTCTTATGATGGTCCTCATAAAACAGGGTCCTCGTAACACAGGTGTAAACATACACACAATGTGACATCAAGACCATGTTCTTATGATGGTCCTCATAAAACAGGGTCCTCGTAACACAGGTGTAAACATACACACAATGTGACATCAAGACCATGTTCTTATGATGGTCCTCATAAAACAGGGTCCTCGTAACACAGGTGTAAACATACACACAATGTGACATCAAGACCATGTTCTTATGATGGTCCTCATAAAACAGGGTCCTCGTAACTAAAGGTGTAAACATACACAACCTGACATACTGGAATGAACATGCATGTAATGTAATATATAAGAAGTCACTAACATTAACTTGGGTAACAACTGATGTTTAATATTTTTAAACTTTACTATAATCTAATAAATCAGAATTGACAGTGTAGAGGTTTCAATACCGTGCATCGCCATGGCCACTCAGAATCACCATAATCATATGTGATCTCTTCACCAAGACAGATGCTCCTTGTGGCAAATAAGCATAAGTGAGGTTTTCCATCCACACGGATAGTCTTCATTCTGCTGTTTGGGTTAATATTGTCATCGTTTACAAGTCGCCCAAGAGAACCGTCATCTCGGGCTGCATCGACACTAAACAAATGATAGACAATATCAGCACTGAAAACTTAGGACCAGCAGATATCATATTCTTTGTGATCACCAATCATTTAACAGTCATCACCAAGCTTTGAGAACACATGACTGATAATTATAGCAAAATATGCACTCTAACCACTGACATGTCCACTGCCACATTTTGAATCATGTAATTGAATTGTCAATAAACATGTACATCAAACACTTGTATATACCAAAGGAGTTTTCCATTGTAGCGAAACTCAAACATGAAAACTTTAAGTGCATCATGATATATTCTTTGCCTCCGCTCACATTCTTCTTTGCTTATGAGGTCGCCTCTGTATTCCAGCAGGAAATCTCCTTTATCAAACTCCGTAGAGCTGAACACACCCCTCCCTAAACAACAACAGAGAGGTAAAACCATCACTGACAACAGCACATAATCAACCGGAGACAGCTTTATTACACAAGTCACTTTAAAGGCATAGTTCACGCAAAAAAAGAAAAAGAAAATTCTGTCATCATTTACTAACCATCAAATGGTTAGTAATATCTTCTTTTGTGCCCAACAGAAGAAAGAAACTTACACAGGTTTGAGACAACTTGAGGGTGACTAAATGATGACAAAATCTTCACTTTTGGGTGAACTATACCTTTTATTTGGCTCAATCAAATAAATTAACTCACCTTTAAAATCACTGATGAATCTGCCCTCAAGCCCATTTTTGTCTTTCTGTCGAAGTGAAAACTGTATGGCCTCCTCCACTGGCTACACACACTATAACACACTCACACACGCACACACACACACACACACTCACACTCACACTCACACTCACACACACACTATATGGTTTAATATAGCAGCACATTATTGAGGAATGTCTGGAGGCCAGACGAATGTAAGCGTATACTGGAGTAATGCTATATACAGAAATATTATAAATCAGCTTGATTCATCACAGTCTCATTTCATCTTTCTTTCACTCTGCGCTCGTCTCCGACTCCAATTCACAGCAAGTCTATTTAAATCTCTGACTTACAGCAGAATCAAGCCGCAGAGCTGAGAAAAATCATTTGTCTAAGCTGTAAATAAAGCAAAGGTTGTTGCATTGCAGTTTACATTAAATCACTATTTCTGTCTTATAATGTCTGGGGTTTAAAAACACTTCATATTATTATTGATTTGACAACACTGACATTATCAGATGAGAACAAAACTTGATCTGAATAATGGCACCCCTGTCTTCTGCTCTGTAGAGCTGCTTTACAGCTAAATTAAGCTTGTTTCATAATTTGATGAACTCAATTCAACACTGAATTGAGCTGAATAATGGCACCGTTGTCTTCTATAGAGCTTCTTTACAGCCGAAACTGAATTTGTTTCATAATTGATAGATTTTTTTCAATTCAATTCAAATTTATTTGTATAGCGCTTTTCACAATACACATTGTTTCAAAGCAGCTTTACAGAAAATGCATGTGTCAACATTACAAAGCAGAAGTGAATGTGTTCATTTCACAAATTAACAGTTCAAGATAATAGAATCATAAATAGGATTTTGCAACATTAATATTGTTATATTCCTGTTTATTTCTGTGAAGATGCTTTGAAAATATCTGTATTGTATGAACAAAGCACTATAGAAATAACTGTGACGACTTTCCACTTTAAAATGTCACGTTAACGTCAATGTGTTGCCATTTCTTTGCAATTATTTGTGAAATTTACTTTACTGAAATGTATGTAAATCCACACCAATTTTTTCTGTGCTGGGCTATTTTATTCTAACAAATAAAAGGTGCATTAAACAGTTGCCTTATTCATGAAAAACATTGAAAAAACAAAAGAAATTGCTAATAAATGTCACAAAGTAATTGCAAGCAATGCATTGAATTAAACTTAGACGGTACTTGTAAAACATACTCTAATAATCTTTAATTTAGAGCTTGTCAGTCGATCAAGGCACGTCAGGCTGAGATATATATCCTTTATTCTAACTACAGCAATCCACAGAATCAGAAAGCTGATAGACACACATCTGAAGTGATGGGAAAGCCACACTTTCCTTCAGTTTTGTGGCTCTGGCAGATGCAAAGAGAGGAACAGAGGGATACGGGATGGCTCTTCTCACACAGTTTGAGTCCAGAGTAAAATAAGCACACATAGAGAGGTGTGCACCAGCAGATGGCTTTAAGGATATACGGGTTTACAGCCCAGCACTTTTCGAGCATCTTAAGCGGTCTTCCAGTTCACCCCAAATCTGACCACCCAGATGCACTTTAATGCACTTGGCATTTATTTTCACTGCTTTAACAATCTTCCTGCTTCCTCGGCCCGCCGGCGTTTGCTCCCTGTTTCAGGCTTGAGCTGCAATGATGAGTCCAGGGGCCACAACGTCTCCTCTGTGCTTTGTGCGGCGAGGGTTCACGGGAAGAGCCCTAAAACGCTCCACTGTATAAAGGTCGCGCGGCTCGAGTTACAGGTCAGCGTGGAAGAGGCAAACACACGGTTAGTATCACCATACCGTCTGACATCACTCCGAAAACACTCGTAAAACACACACACACGAGATGCAGCCGATGTCCCTCATCCACAATAATCACTTATTCTCCCGCACATTCAACGGCTCCATTCACGGCGCTCCAGTTTAACATCTCTAATAAAGTGTAATTGAAGCTCATTACGGACTAATTGTAGGGTTTTACCGCTTCGGTGCATTCAGGAGCCTCTGGCTCATCGCTAACCTGCAGTTAAAGTTCCTGCACGGTTTTACACGGACTAAACCTGATCTCCGATCTTTCAGCTTGGCGTGTTTCGTACCGACAGTATTTGTGTTAAATCACAGTTTGGGATATTTCTTACCTGTGTGAGATCATAGTTCGAAGTGGAGACGGTTTTTTTTTTCACCCAACATGGAGCATTAATTAAAACTACGGCTGATATTATTAATGCGAATTTGATAATTAAAGAGAAAATGCTCATTCTGTCATCATTTACTCGCGCTCATGTCAAACCCGTAGGACTTTCTTGTTCTCTGTGGGACACAAAAGATGATGTTTTGAAGAATGCACAATGGAAGTCAGTCGGTCTATAACTATCGCACAACAGAAGAAAACATTGTTTTTTTAAAACATATTTAAAGTAGATTTATTTATTCAGGGAACGTTATGCCTTTCAATAACATGCTGGTTTTTTTTTTTAAGAAAAAAAGACAACCAAATATTTTTAACCTGTGTTAAATCATAGCTTGAGCTGCGATGTTTTCCTGAAAAACTATTGCTAATGTTATGAATGTTAATTTTATAGTTAAATGGATACTGGATGGAAATGGACGTCTCAGTGTTTTTTGTCCAAGGGGTCCAGTTTTGTGTGTAATTATCTTGCAATATTAGAAGAAAACATCATTTGGACAACATTTTTTATTATCTTTAAACTAGGATTCCCTCTTTAGAGAATGTTATGCTAACCTTTCAATAGTGCTATTTATGTTTTAAGAAAACAAGGACAACAAAACGTTTTTAACCTGTGTTAAATCGTAGTTTGGCCTGAGATGTTTTCCAATATTTAAACAACCTATGGCTAATGTGATGAATGTTTATTAGACCATTAAATGGACAGTTCACCCCAAACTGATCATTCGGTCGTTTATTTTGAAGAGCTTCTCAGCGTTTTTTTGTCCATACAATTAATCCATTTCTTAAGAAAGAAAGTTATACATGTTTAAAGGGACATATAATGACAGAATTTTAATTTCTGAGTGAACTATACCTTTAAGGTCTCGTAATATTAGAAAAAAACATCCTTTGGCTAACATTTCTGAACATATTTTTAACTAGATGTTATGCTAACCTTTAAATAACGCCCTGTTTTATAACATAAAGCTGGTAAAGGGGTTCTTACCTGTGTTAAATCACACTTTGCGTGTGTTAGATGTTAGTTTGAGATGTTCTCTTCAGCTTTAACGGACACTCGACAGATTAGTGACGCCATCACTCAAAGCCCGCGCACGGGAAACAGACTCGAGCTCCCCGACGACCCGCCGCTCATCTGTCAAACCTTCAGCCCTTTTCCTCGCATTATTTTCCACCATATATTATTCTTTCCTCGTGTCTTTTTTGAGTAGGTCGGGAGTTTGAACTGGAAGCGTCTTGCCGCTGTTTTCTTTACTAAAACACCTGTACAAACAGCGGCCGCGCCAAATGACAGCTCTGCAGTGAAATCTTCATTTCCCTTTCATGGGAACTTCGAACTGCGTCCTCTAGGGGTCGCTATGGGGAAACCTAGAGGACGCAGTGTCTCGTTCCCTACTCAGGGAACCATGGTTACATAAGTAACCTGAGACGTTCCCTTTCATGGGAACTTCGAACTGCGTCCTCTAGGGGTCGCTATGGGGAAACCTAGAGGACGCAGTGTCTCGTTCCCTACTCAGGGAACCATGGCTACATAAGTAACCTGAGACGTTATTCATTAGCGACCGCGATGCCTGTCAGTAATTGTCACAATTACATGTACATAAATTCAGAGAAATAACCAAAAATAAGCAAAGGGAAAATTAAAATAAACGATTACAACGTATAAAGATTGATTAAATATATATTACAGATGTTAAGTGTTGATGAATCACATTAATAGCACGTTCACCACGGTTGCCAGGTTTTCACAACAAAACCTGCCCAATCGCTAATCAAAATTAGCACAAAAAATAAAGGTTGCCAAGTCCACGGTTTTCCCACTTATTGGGTAGTGGGTTGTTTTTCATGTCCGTGGGTTGAAGCGACTCCAATAACGTTATATTTACCATTGGAACGCGAATTTTACCAGGGGAACGAACCCAAACATTGGGCTAGTTTTGGGAAGGGTTGCCAGGTTTTCACAGCCAAACCCACCCAATCGCTACTCAAAACTAGCCTAGTAAAATACACTTTTTTTGGGCGAGGTTCCTCAAGTAAAATTCGTATTCCACGGGCTAAATATCACAATATCACGGAAAATCGTGGACTTGGCAACACTGCCTTTCACAGCAAGGATGATTAATTGTGAAGTTAATAGTCGTTCTAATTTTAAAGTTATTTTTTTCCAGCTGACTAACAATAAAAACATTCGGTGCATCTGAAATTGCGTACTAAGTAGGTACTACATTTGAATGTGAATTTTAGAAAAGTACGTTCTATATAGTATGAATATGGGTAGTATCCGCCATGTTGTTACGGTCACATGACCTACCAGCTTCAGTTGCGTTGCTTCACCACCGTTCATAAATCCTCTCCCGTGGCCTCATGGGATAGTAAAGCGTCCATCGAATGCGCACTTCAGAATCCGGGCGGAAGACAAAGTAGGTCATCCGGGTACTTTTCGCTTACTGTTTTTCGAATACTATGAATTTGGACGTACTACTCGCCTCACATACTGTTTTTCACCTACTATATAGTAGGGAAGTATGCGATTTCGGACGCAGCGAGTGACAGCCAATCAGAATCCATCCTGCTTTAAACCGCAAGAGCATTTAAAGCGACAGAAGCGCGCGCGTTTTAACTATATAGTTTTAAAAACGTTCTAAAATAATAGCAAACCATAACTATAACAACACAGAGGAACGATATGGTTTAAACAATTTAAAATGTTTCTTTTTTCAGCTGATTAACGATAAAAACATTGACAGCCAATCAGAATCCAACAAAGTTTACAGAGTTCCAGCATATAAAGCGGCAGATGATAAAACTACAGCACACTTATAGTAAACATTATTGTGCATTGGTGTGGACGCTAATATAGCTACCGTTTTAGGTGTGAACGCACCTTTATCCAGTGCAAAAACGTTATAAAGATGCATCTATGATAGCTACTATAATAATTTATTTTGCAGTGCAGTTAACATGTTTCTTTCTCTCTTAGTGAAGGTCAAATGTTTCCCGTCTTAACCGACTGATCGTGTGAAACAAATGAAACGTTGACCACATGGACACTGAAGTTTGGAGCGTATATTAATTCCCCATCAGATGAAGTGATGAGCGCTGGACTCGTTCTGAACAGCTCGTGTGTAAGTGCTGTCAAGAGGAGACTATTTCAGGCGCAATTACTCACTGGCATCACGTTTCAGTAAATTACAGGCAGACATTTGAATGATATTAATATTGGACAATATTCCTGACCACATGTCTACATCCTCCTCCGCATTAATACATCTTCTGACCGTGGGATTTGGAAAAGACATATTTTACTTTTCCAGAGCAATGAAGATGATGGAGAGCGAAGAGAAAAAAAACAGACATCCAAGTCAACGTGTGTCGTGACATTTATTCCTAAACAGTACAGCGCTCTACAACACCTGGACAGGCTTGAGTTTACAAATACATCCAGTATTTAAACAGAAATATCCAGAGGTCATATAATGAAACTTCTCTAAGTAGAGGATCCCGTGGAAATGAAAACACTCACGCTCGCACAAACCAACAAACACACTCACACACACTCACACACACTCACACACACTCACACACAGTCTGCTCTGGAGGAAGTCAGTTCTCCGTCGGTGCGAGTGAATTCTCCCGCAGATGTGAGATCTCGGCTTGTTCTCAGCTGAACGAACTCCAGAGGCATTTACACACAACAATCCTCTATGATGATCCGTCATCCATCTGTCTCGACTTACACAAGCAAAGATTTACAAGGTAAAGCTCTGGTACTTGCACACATTAAAGATTTTTTAGTAACAATGTCTAATTGGCAAATAAACATCAAAGAAAGAGGGAGGACAGTATAAAGCAGGATCCGTGTGTCCGTTACGCAGAGTTCAGAGTCCGTCTGCATCAAACAGGACACTTTCAGACCACAGACGCGAGCGAGACAGAGACGATGATCACTGTATGTTACACATGGAGCTGCGTGGAGGGTTGACGGCTTGAGCCACCGACTCCTGACTGTAGTTCACTATGTCTGCTTTAACCACGTGCTGCAGAAACACAACACACACAACAGAGAAAGAAACCTTCAGTCAGCCCTCACTTCACCATCACTATACTAATACATGTGAAAACATTCAAGAGTTTCAGCACACCTCTTTTATTATACTGTGATGGAGACTCTGAAATAACACAGAAGTCTGGAAATGATGGAGTGATCATAGATACTGACAGTACGGTTTTCAGCAGTTAATCACTTAAATTACCATAGAGGTGAATCCAAACTTTTTGGGTCGTACAATACTGTCAAACAATAATCTATGTTCACATGACACACACATGACTGATACTGCACTCACACTACAGAGCAACAAACACACTGTAAACTGTCTGTCAACTACTGGATTCAAATCTACATAAAACAATATCATATTCAAAGTTTTTGATGAATCTACACAGCAAAAAAAGATGAACACACACACACGCACACACACACACACACACACACAGGTTTGTTTTTGTGAAAAGTGGGGACATCTCATAGGCGTAATTGTTTTTATACTGTACAGACCGTATATTCTATTGCCCTACACCAACCCTACCCCTAAACCTACCCCTCACAGGAAACTTTGTGCATTTTTACTTTATCAAAAAAACTCATTCTGTATGATTTATAAGCGTTTTGAAAAATGGGGACATGGGGTAATGTCCTCATAAGTCACCTTCTCCTTGTAATACCTGTCATACCCATGTCATTATACAAATTTGTGTCCTCATATGTCACAAAAACGCACACACTGACACACACACACTCGCACACACACACTCACACACACTCGCGCACACACACTCACACACACACACACACGCGCGCGCACACACTCTCACACAAACACACACACACACGCACAGACACAGACACGCACACACACTCACACAGACACAGACACAGACACAGACACAGACACAGACACAGACACAGACACAGACACAGACACACACTGACACACACACTCACACTCACGCACAGACACACACTCACTCACTCACACAGTCAGTCACACACACACACACACACACACACACACACACACACACACACATACTGTTATTGGACAGAGCAGATCTTGCTCTGGTTGGTCTCTTGTCTGATTGTGCCCTCGAAAAAGGGTACAAACTAAAAACAAAAACAAATCAAAACATTCTGATATAATAACATTTTCAATTCAACTTTTGATTAAAAATGTATAATAAATGAAATCAATATAATGATTTATGTTTAATGTAATAGATGTAATCATTACATTAATTAATAACATAAATTACGTTCATTACATAAATGTCAATTCTAAATAATTTATATACATCATGTACTGTATAAAATGCAATATTACATTTATAAAATTACATTCTGAAATATAACATTTTCAATTCAATTTTTGATTCAGAATTCATAATAAAGGAAATTCATGTAATAAATAATAATGTAATACATGTAATACTATGTCATTTACATAAAATGTAATATTACAATTAATATAATAAATTATTTATAGATATAATTAATTATATGAATTGCAATATGACATTTATAAAATTACATTATATATATACATATAAACATACTTTTACATAAACGCATGCATTTATGAATAAATCATTTATATTAATAATTGAAATGGCAAAATAGAATCCTTATCAAGACATAAATACGAAATTTCCATATTAAAAACACAAAAAGAATCCGGCATTTAAATCAATTCCAGATTTCCTTCCACTCCAACCAAAACAGTTGTCTCCTTTATATTTGTGTTAGTTTATCCTCTTACCTGTGAGCGTGTCTTCACCTGAGCGTGCCATGCAGGATGCAGTGCACCGGAGCCTTTAAATCTTTAATGTCTACTGGATTTGAATCACTTGCTCAGTTGCTGTGATTCTCTCTCTTCACCTGGAGGCCTTTTATCTAGATCTCTCTGAGATCTCTCTCTCTGTTTACCTCCAGCTCTGTCTCTACCCCCGTTTGTCTGTAATCCTGCAGTGCATTAGTTATGCTGTAATCCTTTAATGTCTTTTCACGTCATCTCTATTCACTCACACTATAAATAACCTTACAGCAGATCCAGTTGATGTGCAGTGACATACAGTAACCACTAGGTGGCAGTTCGATAGAAAGCAGTGACATGATGATTGATTACTGTCTGACAAGGTCTAAATATGTAATTAAACATTATTATGAATCCATAAACTATGAACAACCTAAACACAAGATAATAAACTGTAAACAGACAAAGCTGCTTTGTTATTGTTTAATTTAAATTCAAGTATGCTATCATTTTGCCATAATATGCTATAATTTTGTATATAGCATATATGTACATATACTGTCTATTGTCTTTTTGTTTATTGTGTATTGATTTTGTATATTTATTTTTATTTTGTTATCCTGTCTGTACACTGGAAGCTTCTGTCACCAAGACAAATTCCTTGTGTGTGAAAGCATACTTGGCATACTCTACCCAGCATGCACTTCAGACCTAAGGGTGTAATATATGTTAGATAATAATAAAAAATAAAAAATAAACTATTTTAACTTTTTTTTTTTTAATTATATAATGTTCAAATATAAATAAACAGTTATTTATGCAAGATACAGTGCACTGGATGTAAGCTGTAACAATGTAAAATATATTTTGAAAATTCAAAAAGGTTAAAAAGAGGTTTTTCTCGTTTCCATCCACAGACACACACACGCACACACACACGCACACCACACACACAACACACACACGCACAGACACAGACACGCACACACACTCACACAGACACAGACACAGACACCACAGACACAACAATACGCTACACACACACACACACACACACACACACACACACAATGGAAACAGAGAAATGGAGAGAAACAGAACAGAAAAATAAGGTTCCATGCATTAGATAAAGGAAGAAAATAAAGATAGAAAGACAGTAACGATGATTTACAGATGAAAACTAATATAATACAACTTAGCTGGATAAGACAGAACATGTGGATGTGTAATATCTGAACACAAACAGACACAATGAACACACACATGCATCTGACTCGTGAAATGATGGAAGTGTTAGTATGACTGTGTCAGAGAAACTACCACAGAAGTGGAGTAAAGAGAAACGTGTGCCCTGCTGAGGAGCAAACACTGAGATCAGCACAGATCATCGTCACCTGTGACTGCTCCATCTCAGCCTTATTCAGCTTCATGCCCAACATCTCAGCTGCCAGCCGCTGGAAACACAGAAACGCCTGCAAACACACAGATACACGCAGAATAGACACCAGAACACCCTAAAATCATAAGAAACTCCACAAACACGAATGAGCCAAGTCTAAACCTAAAGATAAGAATGTGATTTTGCTTTACCAGAAGCTTATACATTGCATAAAATACATTTCTGGCCTAAAAACCCAACCCCTAAACATAAGTTCTAAGTCGTACAGTATCATACAATATCACCATCTTGTTCATGGTGAAGTTTATATCTTGCAATTCTGAGTTTTTACAGTTAGAATGTCTAAAGTGAACTATCAAAATAAAGCATTACCAGAAAAAGTCTGAATTATGAGATAAAAATTTAGCACCTTTTATCTCAAATGACCTTTTATTTTTTATTCTGTGACAGAAATAAGCTTCCATTAATTTCACAACAGCAGCACAGGCATCTTTTGCAAGAAAATACAGTGGAGATCAAAATTAGAGAACAAACTACAATTTCCTAAATTTCAAGGTCACTGCTTGGTACTATTTTAAGTTCTCCTAGCAGGAGTAAAATAAAGCAATAATCCCCGTGAAGCCGTGGTTTACAGTGAATTTATAACAGCTAAGAGGTGTTGTTAAGAAGAAGCGGAGTGCCTAAAACCCCCTTAGCTGTTATAAATTCACTGTAAACCACGGCTTCTCGGGGCTTATTGCTTTTATAAAACGGTTATTCCATATACGTAGTAAGGTTTCACAAAATAAAACAGAGCAAATAAAGTGTAATGATATTAATAAAAACAGTATTCTTCCACCAAACAATGTAGCTCCTCAGAAACAGTTGTGGTTGCAACAAAGTGGTTGCCGAGCAACACACAAACGTAAACAAAGGTGTATGTTACTTTGTAGAGTAATTTACAACAGCTTTGAACGCGGCTCAGCCAATCAGAATCAAGCACCGGAACTCTCTGTTTTATAATGGCAGTTTTTTAAGCATATTTCATAAATTAATTGTATCCTGAAGCACAGTATAAAACACTTAAATGAGATTTTTGAAAAAGAGCTCTGATCAAAATGAGAGAACACTTACAGATCCCTCCAAGTTCTTGGTGTTAATCTGGCACCTGGTGCTAATTTCCTTAAATGTATGGCAAACCCTATTTAACTGGCAGCATTGCTCTAATTTTCACTGAGCAAGTCAAACCCCAAAAAGGCAGGTTGTGCATGTAAGACAAAAGCACAAGAGGACAGGATAATGCAGAGACTCTCAATGGGGAATCGGTTGCAATTCCGGCTGCAGTGCTGAACCCGATTCCCCGTTGAGAGTACACAGGGTACGGATCTGTCTCGGCACGTTTAAGAGAAGTGGGACTGAAAGCGCACTCAGCAGTGATCAAGCCTCTCATCAAGCAGAGAGAATCAAAAGACTAGACTCACTTTTGCTGAGGAGCTTGTTGTGTGGAGAGAGGAGAACTGCTCCAAAGTTCACTTTAGTGATGAGAGCAAGTTTCATTTATTTGGGTCTGACGGGAAACATTATGTTCGGCGTCAAACTGGGGAAAGACTGAAGCCCGCGTGCGTAAAGAAGTCAGTGAAAGCTGGAGGAGGAGGTGGTGTCATGGTTCGGGGGATGTTTTCTGCAGCAGGAGCTGATGTGCCTCTACACCTTCTACTCATTTCTGACAGCTGTAACCCTCCAAAATCTTAGCTGTAATCATCTTTCGTGCTGCAGTGGTTGTTGTTCTTTCATTTTGATCATTGTTTTACACAACATAAAGGTTTGATTGAAATGCCTTGGTTATTTTGTCAAACATGTTGGATCCGTGGTATACCTACAGCTGATATTCCTTCAGATTTTGAGTGATGAAGATTAACAATATTTCAGAAAAAATCAAGTATTTATAGATTGTTCTCTAATTTCGATCTCCACGGTATATGACTAAAATGTTTGACTCCTTTTATGATTACGTGATTTTAGTGAATCCAAATAAAGCATTTTGTGAAATGTGTTGTCATTAGGCAGAAGTCACAAGGGTTTGCAATATGAGGTAATTTATAGACGTCTATGTGTGTGTGTGTGTGAGAGTGTGTGTGTGTGTGTGTATATGTATTTGTGTGTGTGAGTGAGTGAGTGTGTGAGTGAGTGAGTGTGTGTATATGTATTAGTGTGTGTGAGTGTGTGAGTGAGTGAGTGAGTGAGTGTGTATATGTATTAGTGTGTGTGTGAGTGAGTGAGTGTGTATATGTATTAGTGTGTGTGTGTGTGTGAGTGAGTGTGTATATGTATTAGTGTGTGAGTGAGTGAGTGAGTGAGTGAGTGAGTGAGTGAGTGAGTGTGTGTGTGTGTGTATTTATGTGTGTGTGTGTATGTATTTATGTGTGTGTGCATGTATGTATGTATGTATGTGTGTTACTCACAGAGTCTCCCGTCTTTGCAGACACAAACTGACTGATGAGTCCGTTTTCCTGACAGAATCGCTGATGCTTCTCCATCTTTACTGTCCGCATGTGCTCCAGATCAACTGCACACACACACACACACACACACACACAAGCTGAGCGGTTCTGATTAAAGAAACACTGAATTCTGTCAGTTTGACTGGAATCACTGAACTTGATTATTTGATAGAAACACTGACTGATAAAACATGTTTTATCTCTGGCCGACACACCACAGCAAAACCCAATCATTACGTTTGCATGTAAATCAGGACGACGGGTTATTTCAATAAGCTGATTTTTATAAGTTATGAATGTATTGGTGTTCATGTGAACGTGGCACTGTGTGGAAAACAACATTCTGCTAAACATCTCGATTTCCACAGAACAAAGACGGTCATCTAGAGTTTGAACAGGAGTGAATGATGACAGAATGATGATTTCTGCGTGAACTGTGACTGTAATCTGTCTGAGCTGCGACTATAAAGCTAACACACACACACACACACACACACACACACACACACACACACACACACACACCCGTGTCATGTGATCACGCCGCTCACTGTCATGTGTGATCTGGCATCGCTGTCAGCAGGACTGTGATTTACTGAGCGCTCAACAATGGCACTCTGACACCCGTAACACACCCTGTGTGTGTGTGTGTGATGTCACTGCGGGGTCACGCATAGGTCAGAGCACAGGGGTCACACAGGAGATTCCCCCCGGCTCCATTTACACTGCTCTTACAGACACACACATGTGTAAGTGTGTGTGTGTGTGTGTCATATATCACCAACTCTGAATAACCAAACAACCAGAACCAGCTCACTGCCTGAAACTAGAGTTTATGCTTTTCTACATAAACACACACACACACACACACACACACACACACAGATGAGGGAAGATCTGTCTGTCTGCAGCTGTAACTAAACACTCATAATCCCACAGATAGTTCAGATCCTGCTCACGTCTACAGTGCCATCAGTCAACTGACCACACACACACACACACACACACCCACACTCACACACACACGCTGACTCACACACACACGCTGGTCATATGATGCTGCTAAAAAGAACATTATTTTGTGTATTTGGTGTAATGAAATGTGTTTATGCGGTTTAAGGTTTAATTTTCCACATACTGTACATTATTGTTTCTCCTCTATGTCCCGCCAGC